>NC_133662.1:56009086-56309086 GCF_037893015.1 Macrotis lagotis
ACACTCTAATAGATTCCAGTATCATGTTGGCTTTTTTCCCCTAAAAGTTCAATGCATTTTATTCATCTTTGAATTGATTAGTACATCTAGTTCCTTTTCTTTATTTGTGCTTTTCCTATTTTTTTCTGTCTTTTATTTGCAGTGATTTTTTCTATAGATGTTTATACTTATAACTGTAAGTCTTGAAACTTATGTGGGCTTGTGGGACCATTTTTCCATTTGGCATTAGTAACTCTTTAATTGAAGTCTGACTCTGATATTTTAGTCAACACATTCCAGCTAGAAGAGACTATAGATAGTTACTCTTATAGATGAAGGAATTTAGAACCAGGTAGGATAAGTTATTTTCCTAAGGTTACACAAATAGATTTTATCAGTCATAATTTGAATCTAGGTCCTCTGTTGTCACAGTCGATGATCTTATACTATACCATGGCCCAATTCAGTAAATTTAAGTGTTTTCTATGGACATATCATTGTACTTTCCCTCAAGGAGATTATATTCTGATAGGTGGATACATCATCTACACTTATAGACAAATATGAAGTAGTTAATAGGGAGGTTACCCGCTCTTCTCAAAGCTTCTATAAATAAAACACAAAATCTGGCAAATTTTGCAAAGCTGGAAAGGCTTTGAATACAGTTCTAGACACTGTGCTTGCTTACTGAAATATCAGACTAGCTAATTGTGGAAATATTCTATGATAGCAGATTTATGACCTAGAAGTCTTCAGAGGAGAAAGTGACAGTGGTAAATTTTCACAACTTCCCCCTCTCTTATCCAGTTCCCTTGCTTGTCATGCCATTGTATCCCTGTTGTCATGGTCTTCTTCAATAATAAAAGACAAATAACAATGACTAGTTAAGAATTTCTTCAGTTCAAGACAAACCATGAAAAAATTAAAAAATGAAAATTATTTCTTAGCTATATGTAGACATTTTCTGTTACCATAGTGATGGTGTTGGAGTAGTAGAAGAGCAGCTTGGTGATAGAGTGAATAGAATGTGGGATTTGGAATCAGGAAAATCCAAATTCAAATCCTATCACATAATTTACTAGTTGTGTGATCCTAGGAAAGTCATTTAATCTCTGTCTCTTAAACAGTTTCCATATCTATAAAATGGAGATAGTAATAGCACCTAATGGGTTCTTGGTAGGATCAAACTTTGTCCCCTTTAAAGAGCTATAAAATGCTACTATAATCTAAAAACATTGATTTTTGTAAACAAGCATCCTAAATGTAAGATCTTTTCTTGTCCAGATTAATGAAATTTTATACCAATGAAAAAACTGAAATATGTGAAAATTTTGACATTGTCACAATAAATAAAACTGAAAGATTGAAACTAAGTGGAAGGATAGCTTACTGACTCTTATACGAAAAACAAATAAGGCAAATGGCAGCATTGGTTTCATTGTGGGACCAAACATAATAAACATCATTTCATAGAACAATTGGTCATTTTGTCTTTCAGTGTGCAGGATCAGCAAAGGGATCCTCATGAAGATAATTGTAATTTATTCCCCTGTATCCATAGTTGAGGATCAGATAGAGAACTTGTAAAGACTTTCCATATCAACAAATACCTTGATAGTTCACTGTTTTAATGTCAACATGGGCATTGAAGACAATAACAAAAGCTATCTTTGAAAATGTGCTTTGGCATAAAAGATACCTAAAATTTGCTAATGATTCCGAATCATAATCATAAATATATTCTTCAAGACAAGAGTACATGGTGTAGTGAGTACCAAAGGTATACCCAGTATTTAAAATTGATCATATCTTAACCAACAGGAAAAAAAACTCAAACAACCTAGTTCCTGTTGACTTTTATAAGCTCTCTATATATAATCTGGTCATGGATTGCTCAGGGAAAGCACAACAATTAACATCCAATTAGAAGAAAGCAAAAAGAAGATGCTGTGTAAATGGAAGATTCTCTAAGCCAGATTTTTGAAATAGTTGGCTGTTGACTCTGAATATGGAAATGTAATGATATTGATTCCCATTTTTAACTTTGCTAGAGAAGTTTAACAAGTACATTGTAGTTCAAAAAAAGAGAGCCCAAAAGGCCCATCTCAATCAACTTAATTACCTGTCTAAAAAGAGAGAAATGTTGGCCAGGGGCAGCTTCATTTTTAAGTACAAGGTGGTTTTTGTTTGTTTTTTTTACAAAATGTTTATTTACAAAGTGTTAAAGACCAATATGATCATTAGGGCCTGCAACATTGCCTTGCAAAATAGTGGAGGAGAAAATAAATGTGCAGAAAATTTAGAATGGAATTTAGTTAAGCTAGATTATCCCACGAGTATTTATGTTTGCCCCTCATTTTTCAAAAAAGATTGGAGGGAGGTGATACCAGATTCCCTTACAAGTGTATGAACTGGATTTGAGTGAGGTGGTGCTGCGCTAAGTCACCAGCTTCACTTTCTCCTCCAGAGCCATTTGGGTCCAGTGGCCAGATGTGACTCAGGACTACTGGAGATGGCCCTGGATGCAAGACATTTGGGGTTAAGTGATTTGTCCAAAGTCACATAGCTAGTAAGAGTCAAGTCTCTGAGATCAGATTTGAACTTCCATCCTTCTGATTACCTGGTCTGTGATCTATCCATGGAAAAGATAACAAACGGACACGAGATAGAATAAGTTTACCATCAGTTTTGTAGCGATCTTTCCCAGCATCTTGTACAATACTGTCTGCCACACTTGTATTCTAATACGCAATGTGCTTATAGGAGAAAGTAGAAATTATTGATATGAACATGAATTTGAGAAGGATTAAATCAGAACAGGTACAAACAGAAGGATTCCTTGATGGGGGTGCAATGCTGTTTCAGATGCTGAAGGAATAATTGTCATAGTATTTCAAAGCAATAAATAGAAAGTGTTGAACATAATTTAATCTATTTACTTGAGCACAAAATTAGGGGGCACAGATCATATTATTTCCTCTCTCCACAAATGCAATAGAGGACAAATGAGCAACTACTGAAATATGTCTTCCAATCTTTACAAAATCTTTGAAAACAACATATACTACTGTCATCATGAAGTATAGCTTGCAGAATACAAATTGTAAAGGAATTCCATAAAGGCAGATGGGTGGCACAATAGACTGAGCACTGGCCCCCCAGGCAGGATCTTGGATAAGTCATGTCACTGCTCTCTGCCTCAGTTTTCCCAGTTGCAGCGAAGGATAATAATAGCATCTACTTCCCAGGAATATTGGGAGGATTATATGAGAAAAATTTTTGTAAATTTTGAAACTTGATGATGATGATGATCATTATTATTATTGCTATTATTGATGACAGGCTGTTTGTAGATGATATGCAAATTGCTATTTGGAAATGATATTATGCAAATTGCATCAAACCCCATATTATAGAACCTCTCCAATTAGATCTACTGTTGCTCAGTTCATCTTATTTTAATAATCCAGATATGAAAACACAAGTGGATGAAGAATGTATACTGCCCATATGATTAAATGAAGCTGAATGAAAAACTCATAGAGCTATTCCATTAGTACCACATATCTTAAGCCAGGTATTGCTTTTGTACATGGGCAGTAATTGGAATGTCAAAATGCCTAGGGGAGAGACTACAACAAAAAGACAGATCCTTTATGAAGAATTTATGGGAAATGATCAGGAATAAAATGAGATAGGAAGTTGTGTGTGGATGGGTATGTGGATGGATTTCCAACTCCATATGAAAAAGGAGCACCAATTGATCAGATCCTGGATCCACTGATCCATCATTATAATTAATCAGTGAATGATAAGATTTTTCACATAGTAAACAAAAAAATCTGTTTAAATCATACATTTTATTACTACAATTACATGTGCACAGTGGCAATACTTTGGAGATTGTTGCTATGCACAATTAATTGTAGCAAGTTATAATATATGTAGAACAGTGTAAAGAGGTGGAAAGAATACTGGATTTTTTAAACAGAATATAGGATTGAAGAAAATATCTGCTTACATTCATGACTATGAGCAAGTCTTTTAACTCCTTTTCAGGCTTAGCATCTCATCTGTAAAATGAAAGATTTAGAATAAATATACTAGAAAGTCCTTTTCAACTCTAAATCTGTGATCATATTCTGATACTTTGAATCATCTCTGCTCCATTACAACTAAGGTATTTTGGTTTTCTAGATTTGAATTAATAGAGATTTTAATTAATCATGGATTAATTTGATACTTAAGATTGCCAAATTGGCTGATTAATTGTCTTGCAATCTAGTCATATAGAAATCACTGTAGGGATTATTGCCTTTGTAGATAATGTATATCCATTCAACTTATTTTGAGTGTATACATACAGAGTTTTGAAAATGTCTGCCTCTGAAAAATTCTTTACTCTGGAGACATTTGTGGCCACTGAACTGTGGCAAAGCCAATCCAATCATCTGGGTTGTTTTCATAATCAAAACGAATCAACACAACCGAATCAATCATACACTTTACTTATTCACATCAATCATTAAGATCGATGACAGCAATGGATTGGACAGGCAGACTTTGGTCTCCATATTTTTATCAGTGAAGTTGAGAGATGAATAAAAATACACAACCCCCTTTCCCTGGTTAGGACCAAAATAAATCAGTCTACTTAGAGTCCATAAAATGGAAAACTGAGGAAGTGAAATTACTTAATTGCAATAACATAAGCCCTTAAATGTCACTTGCTTTAGTATTTTTCTTGATGTTATTTAGAGACAGTTTTTATAGTACCTTTTATTCCAATGGAACAAGTTGTTTTTCACAAGATAATTACCCTATTATGATACATTATAGGGTAAATTGCAGTTACATGGGTAACTATAAAAGTAAGATGCCTCCAAAGAATAGTTTAGCAACTACTTAGCAATCTACAGAATAAAAATGAGAATTTCTTAAAGTATTTTAACATATAAGAGGGCAGTGTGGTATAATGACCTGAAAGTGAAGAACACCTGAGTTGAAATTCTTCCCTTACACATACTGCCTGTGTGACTATTAGCAAATCAATTATCTTTTGGTGACCAAGGCAACTCTCTAAAAGTATAGCTTAAAAGCAGTTACTGCTCTGCATTGGCAGACGAAGGTCCTCCATAGGGATTCCCAACACAGATCTGGTCAAAAAACAATATTGTGTATAGGTGTGTGTGTGTGTGTGTGTGTGTGTGTGTGTGTCTGTGTGTGTGTGTCTGTGTGTGTGTGCATCTATTCATTATCTAAATATTATCTGTATCTTTTTTTTCAAAAAAGTAAGAGTCTTGAGATTGACAATTAGAGAACAAACTCTGCCTCCTCTCAGGAGTTTTCTTTTATTCTCTGGACCATAGAATCATAATATACTATGTGATAGAAATGCTTGTTTTAGTCCATACATTCAAAACAAAATAATTTTTTTAAAAATTAGAGCTGGAATGGACCTTAGAAGTCATTTGGTCTAAGACCTTCATTTCATAGACAAAGATCAGAGAAGTTAAGTGACTAGAACCAAACCCCACAGAAAATGAATTTCTAAGATACGTTTTGAATTTAGGAAATATTAACTCCAAGTCCTGTACACTGCATCTTACACCACTCTGGTAATGCTTATGACATTCTTTTTGGGCAGGTCATTGCAAAATGGGTAGAGTGCCGAGGCCTAGAGCCAAGAAGACATGAGTTCAAATGTTACCCCAGATGTTGGGCCAGTCACTTAATCCTGTTTGTCTCAGTTGTCTCCTCCTGTAAAATGATCTGGAGAAATGGCATTTCATTCTAGTATCTTTGTCAAAAAAAAAACACCCAAATGAGATCACTATAATCAAACACAACCATAATGACTAAACAACTAATCTATACTAGCATTACATATGATGTTTGTCCTTCATTCTCAAAAAAAGGGAATGACATCTGGGAGATGATGCTATAACTAATAAGTGCATTGGATTTGAGTGAGGGGTGCTGTGCTAAGGCACCAGTCTCACTTTTCTCCTACAGAGTCATGTGGATCCAGTGGCCAGATATAAATCAGGATGATTTAAAATAGCCCTGGATTACCTAGCTGTGTGGCCTTAGGCAAGCCACTTAACCCCATTTGCCTTGCAAAAACCCGAAAATAGCCCTGGATGTGAGACAATCAGAGTTAAGTGACTTGTCCAAGGTCACACAGCTAGTAAATGTCTGAGACTGGATTAGGACTCAGGTCCTTCAGGCTTAAGGGTCAGCACTCTACCCACTGTACTATCCAGCTACCCTAGCACTTCATATAATTTCCTTTTCAGTCACATCACTATTTAGTTTTTGTTACTTTACTGAAGGGTGATTGTAAGGGTTTTCCATACAGAAATACTTCTATTGCTTTTTTTCCTTTGGAAGGCATCTATGAATGAATGTATCACTAAGATCACTTAATAAAATAACCATTTTTATGAATGCTTCTAACTCTCAGAAAAATTCTGTTGGGACAGAAAGTTTGATGCTTCTTAAATCCTTTAAGCACTCTGAAATTCTAGCACGAAATGGTGGATAGAAAATTGAATTTGCAGCCAGAGAGCTTACATTAAAATCTAGGATCCCCTATTTAATCATCTTTTCTTTTTGTTTATTTTTTACTTTGAATCAGTTTTACTTCTCCAAAAAATAATTTCCTCATCTGTAAAAATGAAGAAAGTTGACTAGACAAGGTAAACTCACAGCTGGAAATTGTGGGAGAGTTCATAGATTCATAAAAGGGATCCCCTGAAAGGAACCTCTGTGACTATCTCATCTAAACCTCTCATTTTGCAGATAGAGATCAAAGAAGGCTATGTAATTTGCTCAAGAACACATAAGTAGTAAGCATCAGGGAAATAGTTTTAAGCTATGCACTTTTCTTTAGGAGAAGGTGACCCAGAAGAAAGAACTCTGGCCTCAGAGTCACAAAGATCTGAGTTCAAATTTGACCTCAGATACTTAATAGTGCTGTGATCTTGGGCAAGACAATTAACCTTAGTCTGCCTTAATCTACTGGTGAAGGAAATAACAAACCACTTGAGTATCTTTGCCAAGAAAACCCCATGGACATTATCATCCGGACTTAAAGATTTGGACAATGCAGAATAAACACTATTATTCCAGAGCCAGTCCTTTGTCCATTGTGCAACATTGTCTCCTTTGTGCCATTGTTGGTCAAAGTGTGGTCAAAGAAAATTACTTGATTTGCAGTTAGAGAACCTGTGTTTGAATTCCTATGTTTGTGTGACCTTGAAAAAGTCACTGATTTTCTCTGGGCCTCAGTCTCCTCACTGTAAAACAAGAAGATTAGACTAGATGACTTCTATGGTCCTTTCCAACTCTAAATTATGATCCTCATGTGACAGCCATCTCTAAGAACTTGACATCTTTACTTAAAACATGCAGTCTGCATAAAAGTTGTCTTCCCTTTGTTTTTTTGTCACAACAGTTCTTTTTTCCTGGATGCTAAATGGTAAACTGGATAGTTCTCTGGTCATACAGTCAGGAAGACCTGAATTCAGATGCCACCTCAGACATTTACTTGCTGTGCCACCTGGGCAAGTCATTTGCCCACTGTCTGACTCAGTTTCCTGAGCAGGGAGAGTAATAATAACTACCTCCAAGGATTGGTATATGGGTTGAATAAGATAATATTTATATAGCATCTGTCATAGGGTCTGAAATATATGACTCTTAATAAACATTTGCATCTTTCTCTCCTTCCTACTTGAAAATCATGTACATATTTAGGACTGAGTGTTCTCATAAAAAAAAGGCACAAGAGTGTGTTTCTGCTATATACAACTTGCCACATTAGTCTCCAGTGTTCTTTTACTTAGATGGTTCAGGGCTCCTTATAGTCGTCAACTTCTCTTTTGTAATTTCATTTACTTTATTTGAAACAAAGACTATATCCTAACAGTGTTGTAAGACCTAATGCTAATCTTGCTTATTTTTACATTTCAGAAAGTTATGAGCCACATTGTAAAGCAATGATCATAATGCTTAAAATATACTTGTAAAACAGTTTTGTTGGAAATTTGTTTTAGGTGTCAGATGTGCAATAACATTCCTGACAAGAGAATACAAGTTGTGTCTTAAAGGAAAACTCCTTTTTTACATTTCAGTTGATGGAGAAGTTAAGAATATGCTTCTACTTCTTTTCTGAAGCCAAATGTGTTTAGGTGTAATTAATCCTCACTATTAACATTCCTAAACATCTGCCGTTATTTGTTAAACACTTCAAAATTCTGCTCTGTCCCAGTTAACTCAAAGCAATGATTCAGTTGAGTGTTTATATGTCCCTGTTCCATGCTGGGATTTACCTTTTCCTGAATAGTGATTAGCTTTTCCTGAGAAAGATTGATATATCCAGGGACGTCCTTCAAAATCTAAACTAGTTGAACTTACTTGGATTAATTGTTGCAGACTTCTAATGTCATCAAATATGTGTTTTCCTCTTCCCTCATACAAGGCTATAAGATGCTTATGAATTCTGTTTTTTTGTCAACTTTTGCAATGCTTGTACATAAAAGGTGTTTAATGTTTATTGAATCAATTATTATATAAGAGTTGACAAAAATAGATATGCATTGTCCTTTATCAACTCGAATCATCAAAAATATCTAATGAATGCCTGTGAGTCATCTCAATGAATACTTTGAGAGATACAAAGTTTAGTAAAATCCTGCTGAATTCATTCCCTCAAACTACTTGCCACCTAGTTAAGAATCAAGATTGGTAGTGGTGGTAGTGGTAGTAGTGGTGGTGGTGGTGGTGGTGGTGGTGGTGGTGGTAGCAGCAGCAGCAGTAGTAGTAGTAGTAGTAGTAGTAGTAGCAGCAGCAGCAACAGTAGTAGTAGCAGTAATAATAGTAGTAACTCATTTATATAGTGCTTTAAGTTCTTTTCTTTCAATAACCCCATCATGTTGTGAATTCAAGTATTATCACCATTTTATGAGGAAATTGGATCTAAGGGAAAGTGATTTTCCCAAGGTGACAGACAGGGTTAGTGCACTTTGGAAATGAGACTGCAACCCAGCATCTCCTATCTCCAGATCTAGTATTCTCAATGAAGGAAAAAAACTGCTTCTCAGAATCATATGAAAAATTAAGTAACATTTAAACAAAACAATCTAAGTCACCAGAGGAAAAGCTGACAAAGTAATAGAGGATTTTTTGCCAGGTGAACTCATTGACAATATATTTTAGGACAGAGAAATTACTTCATTACAGTGAACTGAGAAAGCTTAGACTTTTCTGATTTGTAAAATTCAAACACAAATTTAAAAATAAAAATAAACTGCATTAGTCTTCCACCTGCTGTCCTGATGTTGTTCTCCTATTTGCCTCTTTCATGCTCTTTGAACTGTATCTTTGAAGTATTATGATTAGACCCTGCCCCCAACTTTTCCAGATTTAGGACCCAGAGTTATTTACTGAGTCATGTAAAAAAGGAGTCTTTTCTTTGAGAATTGGAATATATTGAACCAACACACAGGTTTTCTTGATAAATAATGCAAAAGTGAGACAATCCCTATCCTCAAGGGGCTAATATTCTACTGGAGGACAGAATGTGTTCATGTTTAGGTAAATTGAAGATATGTACAAAATCTTGGGGTCATTAAATCTATGGAAACCAGAAAAGGCTGAAGGATTTGGCGACTGGAACCAAGTGAGTGGTTCCAAGAGGGAGAGAAGTAAAATATAAGGCAAAGAGGTAGAAGATGCAATGTTTTCTATGAAGAACAGAAAGAAGATCTGTTTATCTGGAATGTAGGTAGTGTAAGGGGAGCAATTTGTGATCAGTCTGGGAAGAGAGCATGAAGCCATATTGTGAAGGACTTTAAATACCAAGCAGAGGAGTTTGGATTCTCTCCTAGTTGCAGTAAAGTCACTAAAGCTTCCTGAGCAAAGACTTGACTTGGTCAAAGGAGGGCTTTAGGTATATAACACTTAGGCAGCAGGGTAGGATTTTGATTAGAGAGGAAAAAAACTGAAGACCAGTTAGGAAGCTATTAATAGTTAAGGGGTTAGAGTCAGGAAGACCTGAGTTCAAATCCAGCCTCAGCTACTTACAAGCTATGTGACTGTAGGCAAATTCCTTAAACTTTCTTTGCCACGATTCTTCATCTGTAAAATGCATACACAATGGCAAAGGAAATGGCAAACCATTTCTCTGCCAAAGAAAACCCCATGGTGTTCATTGTCGCATGGTAACATGTCCATGGTGACACCATTGTTACATAGATATGGATACAACTGAATAACAACAAAAATAGATAAGGAGAAAAATAGATGACAGCTTGGACTGGTGTGATTTCAAGGGGGGATAAGTGATAAGACTTAACAACTGACTTGATATAGAGCTGGAGGAGAGAGTAAAGAGGTGAGGTTGATTGCTAGGTGGCGGGGAGATTGGTATTACCCTCAACAGAAATAGAGAAGTTTGGATGAGGAGAAGGAGGAGCATTTTTAGGAGGAAAGATAATGAATACTATTTCAGATGTATATTCATGGTGTCTCCCCCAATAGAATGTGAGCATCTGGAGAGAAGGAAGTTTTTGCCTTTCTTTGTACTTAGTATAGGGTCTGCCTGAGAGAAAGTGCTTCATAAATGTTTGTGGATTGACTGACCACCCTTCTGGAATAAAAGAGGAAATTTAAGGACAGTAAATTCAAATTGAGAGCACTGAAGCTTAACTGTAACTGTAGTTCTTGAACCAGTTGGTAAATAGTGTCATTTGCTTCCTGTACTCACACAAGAGATCAGTGGCTTGGATAATCCCAAACATACTTTCTTTCCTTGGTTTTGAAATTCAGAATGATTTTTTTGTCCCAAGTTGACCTTCCCAATAATAGCTCATGCTGATATTGAAATGATTTAACATTTCTTTAAACATACACTAACTGACAGTTGAGAGATGAAGTCCAAAAGTATGTTGGGGATCAAAAAGAGCAGTCCTGGGATTAAAATTTTTCCTTGGACAATTCATACAGAGCTAGATCCTCACAGGATAATCAAGACTAAACTATATTTCCTGCAAATTTCTCCTACAGCTCCCAGATGGATCCTGGGTTAGAGAGATAAAAGGATAGTAGGACATTCATGGGTGTTTTAAGAACTGTAGGGGTTTTTTGAGGGGAGTGATTAAATGATTTTTTATGTAGCAAATTTAATGTTTAAATATTTCCTTTCAGCACAGAGAATTCTCTAAATGTAGCTTATCATTAATTTGACTCCTATGGTGAGCATTCTGTGTCTGTATTTTAGATAAATCATGCTTAACAGAGAGAGAGAGAGAGAGAGAGAGAGAGAGAGAGAGAGAGAGAGATATTTGGATATAATCCTGAGTGTTCCTCATCATTGTGACTCTTCATGAAGTGGTAATAGCTTTCTTCAGAATATGAAGAAAGACTTGAACTGAGGGTGAAGATTATATCAGTTTTGAGGAAAATAATATAGCACCTCATCATTCTGTATTTTCATAAAATACTTGATATACTTGATAAAAATTGATTCTGACGATTGCTTTCCCTTGATTATATATTGGGAATTTATCATCTTTCACTAACTGAAAGTAGGCCTAATTAGTTAACTTTCTTCAGTAATTTACTGTCTGAGAGTGTGGTCCAGGTGTTTCAGAGGTTTCGTTGTTGGCATAAACCAAATTCATCCTCTGGTTTTAGTTTTTGTTATTACCACTCTATGCTTTATTTTACTGACGATACAAAAAAAACCCTCCAAATATTTCTGTGAATTTAATTCAAAAATATTTATCATGCAACAACTAAAAGCATAGTACTATGCTAAACATATCTGTAACAATACAGGAGAGAGAGAAATAGAAATGAGAATTTAATTGGAGTTACCAGGAAAGGCCTTATGTGTGAGCTTGGATCCAAGCTGTGCTTTAAAAGTAAAACTAGGAATTATATGAGGAGGAGGTCATTAGGAGTTACACTGCAGATATGGGGGAACTACATGAACAAAGACATGTAGTTGGAAGATGAATTATCATGTACTAGGAACCAATAATAGGCCAGTTTAACTAGAATGCAAGCTATACAAAGGGTAGTGATCTGAAATGCTTGGAAAGATAAGTTAGAACCAGACTGTGAAGATAAAATGCCAGACTGATGACTTTTATTTTGTTCTGGGGGCAAAAGGAAAATTTTTTGACTAGGATCAGATTTTTGGGGGGATTATCAATTGATAGTCATATAAAGGAAAAATTGAAAAGTGAAAATACTGGAGAAAAAATAAATTTCTTAAACTGGAGAAAAAGAAAAGAAAAATATTAGAGGTGGGGAGAATAATTCAATGGCAGTTGAAATTAAAGCAAGAAGTGATAAAGGTCTGAATGAGGATGAAGACAGTGAAAAAGGAGAGGAGACAGTTGCATGAAATACTTTAGAAATAATTTCGGAAAATATTTGACAACTGATGAATGATATAGGGGTTGAGGGAGAGAGAATAACAACAGATTGTAGACCTTGATTAATGGAAGGATAGTTATGTCCTTATTGGAGAAGTTTTGAATTAGGATGGTTTAAGAAGAAAATATTCCATTTTGTGTTTGAGGAAATCAATGTGGCATCCCTGTGAAAATGTTTAGCCAGATAAAAAGAAACAAGATCTTGGGGCAGGGGGGGAGTAAAGACTGGCTATTGCAGGCTTGAAAATCATTCACATTGTAAATCCTATTGTTATATATCTTAGATTATTATTCTAACCATTTATAAAAGTATAAACCTTAGTTTTTAAAATGAAAAACAAGAAATATGTATATCATCATAAATTATTTGCCCCTTCTAATGACATTGTGTTTTGTAATTGTTGTGAGGCAATAGGAGTTTGGATTTGAATTCCAAGGTTCTTTCTGACTCCAGGGTCAACTCTTTATCCATTGCACCATCTTGTTGCCTCTAATGACATTGTTTTAAACTTTTGTTCAGTGACATAAAGACTAACAAACTGCCTTCTGTAGGGCGTGGGAGGAGAGAAGCAAGATTGGGGAGAAAATTGTAAAAAATGAAAAATAAATAAAACCTTTCTAAAATTAAAAAATATTTAAAAAATAAACTTCCATTAAGACTGGGATATACAAAGATCCCTGACTTGCTCAGGTTCTGAAGAAGGATTCAAACATGGTCTCCCAGACTACAAGATCAGCAATTTTATCTATTCTACTGCCTAAGTGACATATAATATTTGAATTTTAGTTGTAACCTCCTTAAGGGTTTTTCTCTCTTTTAAAAAATTTGCATACTCCTACTGCTTAGAACAGTAGCTGGCAGGTGATTATTAAAAGTTTGCTGAGTTCAGTAAAATTTTAATTTTCAGAAAAAATAAACATTCAATATAATCATTTATTTGTAAAATCATGACACTATGTTACAATGAATGAATCTCATTAAATAATTTCTTTCAAATTAGAGAACATGAGAAGGAAGTTGAACTCAAACCTGTTTATTATGTACATATAAAATTGGACGTTAAAAATTTCATTGATATAATTGATTCTCCAGATGAGATCATTCTCTTTACATAAATGTTTCTCATTTTCTCGTATCTTACATTTTGTTTTTATTTTCAGCTTCAAATTTGCTCACTCCCTCCATTTTCTTTCCCACTCATTGAAAAGGCAAGAAATAATATGCCATTATAATATGATGTCATCTTGCATAAATCCTTGAGAAATAACAATACCAACCTGATTCTGAGCCCCTAATGTAGTGAGTTGAGTTATGAGTGGTTGCTTCACTTATATAATTACCACTATCTAGAGACTAGGATCTAGTGTTCTGTCTTTAAGAGTAAAAAATATGGCTTCTGTTAATGGGCATTGCTAATGACTTAGGTTATAATTTCTGTCACAATTTCTGAAAAAAAAACAAAAAAAGGATTACTCTATCTTACCACAGAATTGTGGGGATATTAGGTAACGTGGCTGCTAAGCTTCACATTTCCCAACAGTAGGGTACTAATCTTTCAATAGCAGGAAAAATTACCAAAAAAATCATAATCTTTATCCAAATAATTCCATTGTTGGAAATGTGCCTTAAAATGTGATATGAAATGAACAATGGCAAAAAGAGCCATATCTTCAAAGATTATCAAAACAATATTACATGTATTTGCAAAGGACTAGGAATAACATAAATGTTCAACAAGAAGGAAATGGTTGAATAAATTACAATTCAATTAAGATTAACAACTACAAAGAATATATATGTGTGTATGTGTTAATACATACATATATATTTCAATCTGGAAATAATTTTATGAAATAATGCCAAATATACCCAGCAGAATCAAAAGTATTGAATGCACTAGAACTATGACCATGGAAGGGGGAGAAAATGAATAAGAGAAAATGCAGGAGCAAAGTAGCCTGATAAGGACTTAGAAGGAATGACTTAAAAAACTTTATATTTTCAGCACTGAAATTAATTAATGTAACTAAGCAAGTTTAGTTGATTGTATTGTATTGATTGTAATTAAATATTAGAAAGGCCCTGCCATGATAGATACTGACTGTATAATCATGGATAAGTCATTTAATTCCTTGTTCTTCTACCAAACATGCCAAATTCAAATAGAAATGATCCTGCAGGATGCATATTGACTTAGAAAACCATAAATTAACTTTATCTGTTGAGTATATGTTCAAAGAGTAATAGTACTTCTGGAATGAGGGTTTTCCATTCTCTTCAGGACTGATCATCTAGCTTTGGTATTTTAGTTCTCAACTTTCAATTGTGGCTTCAAGAAGCTGCAGCATGCACAGCAGCCACACCTTGGTTAGCCATCAGCATTACTGGGCCCCAAAGCTATGGTGCATTAGGGAGATATCTAACTCAAATATATGAAGACTTCTCCCCATGGGTTGATGAGAACAGTTTGTTCCAAAGGCCTTGACAGTGACTGGAGAACTAGAGTTTGGTCAGACATTGAAGACAGCAAGGTCATCCACTGCATCCTGGGCCATTGCCATTTGTCCTGTCTTGCTACTGGATTTCAATCACTCTGAAAGAGAGAGTTAGGCTGCCTCATTTAAATTCAATTCACCCACAAGTAAAGATGTCACCTGTGATGTCATTGGTCTTCAAAAACAAAGGAAAAACAATTGCAATTATTTTGTTAAACATTTCTCAATTAAATTTTAATCTGGTTCTGGTTTCCTGAGGTTGTTGGGCTGCCACCTCTATGATCCAAGCAAATCTCTAAGACTGTAAGTTACAAAGACATTATTACCAATCTGCACTATTAGAGTGAGATTTCTTACGAATACTTTCCCATACTAGTGAAATTGCAGGTTTAATCCTTATCCTAAAAAAAATTAATCATAAATCCTTTTGAATTAAAATAAAATGCTAAAATATAACAAATACTTTTATGAAGAAAAAATAATGATTATTTCTCTTAGAAAATATTCAACCCAAATTCTTTTCCACAATTTCTGAATGGCAAAAATAGGATGGATAATGCATCTTGTTGGTAGTGTCCATTGCCATTTATGTCATTTCAGGGTAATGTAGCCCTGATTAGAAGCAAGTCTTCATTGGAAGTGAACATTTGGTCCTGACATCTGGCTCTGGGACTTAGTTATTTTCTTTAGACTTTGTTACAAGTATAAAATATTCCAGGCAAGGCAATTCATCATTATTAATGTATTACACAGTCTAATCTCTGAGAAGCTCATCCTTTTAAAAACTTTAAGTTGCTAAATAATTCACTTCAATAATATCTCTAGGAAATGGGTAAATTCCAAAATAGAATTTAACAATTACTTCTTCTTTCCCTTGCAGGGTCCCTTAGGGTTAGAAGGTCCCCAAGGTCCACCTGGAAAAGAAGGTCAAAGGGTGAGTAAACTTTGAATAACTGGCAGACATTAATTAAGCCCAGTCATTCCATATCTCTGAACACCAATAAAAATAAAATTTAAAAATGGCAGCTGGGTATGAGGTAAATATTCACTAATAGTACTTTAAAATTGAGGTCTTCATTAGACTGAGTTTCCCAATTTGGGAAAATCTTATGTATTTTTGAGACTAATAGCACATATGAGGGGGGCATTGGATAAAATGAATAATGTATGTAATTAAAACTGGAATGCTTAGTTAGTTAATATTATATATTGACTTTTTTGAAATAGATCAATGAGAGTTTGGGTGAATGACTTTCCCATTCAGTATGTCTATTTAATTTGCACATTGGTCTTCCATTCCTTAAAATTAAATTTTCTTTACACAATTCATTTATTGTATTTGAGTCATAATTACTTATTATGAGAATAATTATTTCATTCATGTAACTATTATTTTGTGACCAGATAAATTTACCTTTGCAAGTTGATTTTTTAATTTAAAATATCTTCCTAAAATCACATAATCAGAATTAGAAGGAACCTTAGGGGATCAAATTTAACCTTCTTTCCAATCTATACATGGATCTTTTTATAGCATCCCACAGGTTCAGGCTGTAATGCAGATACATCCTGTCATCTATAATTCTTGACTATGTTTTCTGAAAGAATATAAGAATCATTATCCCCAATGGGTGAAGACTTTTGTCAAAGTATTATTTTGTTTCATAGGTACTAAGGCAGTGCTCAAACTTGCATCCATTAAACCTGAATGATCATCTTACTCTTTTCCTGATTATCAATCTCTTCAGTGTGATCCTATATGATACATCTTATACCTAGTTTAGGACATTTTAGCTAGTAACAAATTTTGATTGTATGTAGTTGTGTTTTATATTTCCAATTCCTGTTTTAGCAAAAACTTGTAAAGTAAATAAATAAGTTAATATTCCATAGAAAATTTTATTCTTGAAATTCCTCACAGCTAGGCAAGGAAAATATTTGACTGTTATAGTTCATATATCCTGTCAATTAGTGCAGTTTCAACCAAAGAACATTCATATATTAATGAATATCTACTTTGTATAAGTTCTACACTGATGTAGGGGAAAATATCTACAATATTTGACTATATCCTCAAAAATCTCTTGACTTGGCATTTTATCTGGGTCTTGAAGAACAAATCATATATCGAGAAATGGAGATGACTAGTAATTAAGGAGGCTGAGATTTTGTATTCAAGGGTGAAAGAAAAGGGGAAAAATCATAGATGTGGGAAAGTTCAGCACATTTTCAGGGAATATGTAGAATATGGATTATCTGGACCTCTGGGAATAACTGGTAAATAAATTAGGAGAGATTAGAACTAAATTGTTGAAGGTCTTAAATGCTGGATAAAGTAATTTGAGCTTTATTTAGTAGACAAGAGGGACTCATTAAGGTTTTCTAAACAAGGAAAGGACACTACGAAAGTGGTCCTTTAAGAAGATTAATAGGATATCAATGTGCTAGATGAATAGATGAGACTTTGAAGAGAAAACATTTAAGGCATAATGTAGTAAGTATGAGATGATAAGGGGCTTAAATTAGTAGGATTGGAGAGGGACAGAAAAAGTACATTATGGAAAAAATTCTATTGTGACTGATTAGATATAGAAGATTAGATAGAATCAAGTAGTTTTCCCATATCATCAACAAAAGTGTTATAGGCTAATGGGCAAATAAGCTATTGTAAAACATAAGCTAACATGCTCAATATTCAGGACATCATCTTTTATCTGCTTCATTATATTCCTGAGTAGTTTCAAAGAATTTTTCTTTATTGAGAAATATTGTATAAATATTGTATAAAATCATAAGGTAACTTTGATAAACATATGACTGAAACTTTGAACTTCAGTGACCCAAGAAAATGACAGTATCTTTAAAAGAAATAAAGCAGGAGGAGAAATTGGTTTTGAGGGGAAGGTAATAAATTCTGTTTTAAATATATTGAAGTTAAAATACTGGCAGGAGATCCAGGCAGAAATGTTCAGTATATAGTTAAGATTGAATTAAAACTCAAGAAAAAGATTGGGGCTGAGTATAAAGATAGTTTATTCACCTACAAAATAATTCATAGTTGAAGCCATGAGAATAGATTACATCTCAAAAGAAAAGAATATACCAATAGAAGGGTGGAAAGAATATTTTTGTAGAAACATGTTGTTTAATTGTGTCCAACTTGTCGTGATCGCATGGACAAAGGCAAGCCAAAATGTTCATGAGGTTTTCTTGACAAAGATACTGGAGTGGTTTGTCATTTCTTCCTCCAATGCAGAATTATTGTTATGGGAATAAGATCAAGCAGAGGTGGGGAAATAGTAGTCATTATTATGCATTTCCTTAAGAGATTTTTATGAAGAAATTAGTGGACGGTAGTTTCAATAGCTGCAGTTAGGCTAAGACCGTTTATTACTAGCTATGTGAAATTGAACAAAACACTTCATTTCTCTGGCACTCAATTTTTCTTATCTATTCAGTGAATGACTTGAACTAAAAAAAGCTTTATTTTCTTTTTTCTATTGATATCTTATTTTTTCAGTTACATTTTATGAAAATTTTTCAACATTTATCCATATTTGTATTTTAAGTTACATAATTTCCTTAAACCCTAAACCCTCCCTTCCCACCCCCCTTCCCCTCAATGGTGAAAAGTCTAATAATTATTGTACATACACATTGGTGTTTAACATGTTTATAGATTAGTCCTTTTCCTAATGAGGAATTAACATTAAGGGAAAAGAAAGAAAACTATGAGATAGGAAAGAAATATGTAAGAGAAATTTTTAAAAAGTGAATGTAGTGTTAATTTCAGTTCTATAGAGTTGGTTTTGGTGGGGGTTGTTTTGCTTTTCTTCCTCTGAATGGGGATAGCATTGTCCATGGTCTCTTAGGGTTATCCTAGCTTTCTGAACTACTGAGAGGAGCTGCATCCAACAAGGCTGATTAACTCACAATGTTGTTAATGTGTACGATGTTCTCCTTGTTCTGCTCCTTTCACTCAATATCAGTTCCTGTAATTCATTCCATGCTTCTCTAGAATGTAACCATTCATAGTTTCTTATATAACAATAATACTCCATAACATTTATATTGTTCAGCCATTTCCCAATTGATGGGCAACCCCACAATTTCCAATTCTTTGCCACTACAAAAAAGAGCTGCTATGAATATTTTGGAATATTTTTTATTATTTCTTCTGGATATTAACCTAGGTGCTTGAGCCCCTAACTGGGAAAATTATTTCCCAGTTTTCTGTTTTCCTTCTAATTTTGTCAGCATTGATTTTATTATTAATGCAAAACTTTTCATTTACATAGTCAAAATCATCCATTTTTCAATTTATATTGTACTCTATTTCTTGCTTGGTCATAAATTTCTCCCCTTTCCATATATCTGATAGAGTATTTCTTGGTCCTTTAATTGGTCTATGGTGTCACATTTTATGTCTAAATCCTGTACCCATTTTGACCTTATTTTGGCAAAGGGTGTGAGATGTGAGTCTATGCCTAGTTTTTGCCATACTATTTTCCAGTTTTCCCAAGAATTTTTGCAAATAGTGAGCTCTTATCCCAGAAACTGATGTCTTTGGGTTTATTAAACAATAGGTTTCTGTAGTCATTTACTGTGGTTTCTTTTGAACCTATTCTAATCCACTGATCCATTACTCTATTTCTTAACCAATAACAGACAGTTTTGATGACTGCTACTTTATAGTATAGTTTTACATCTGACAGAGCTAGTCCACCTTCCTTTACATTTTCATCAGTTCTCATGTAATCTTGACCTTCTGTTGCTCCAGAGGAATTTTGTAACTATTTTTTCTAGCTCGGTAAAATAATTACTTGGTAGTTTGATTGATATGGCACTGAATAAGTAATTTAATTTGGGTAGAATTTGTCATTTTTATTATAATAGCTTGACCTAACTATGAGCAATTAACATTTTTCCTATTGTTTATATCTGACTTCATTTGTGTGAGAAGTGTCTTGTAATTGTGTTCGTGCAGTTTCTGGGTTTGTCTTGGGAGGTAGATTCCCAAGTATTTAATGTTATCTGTTATGGAATTTCTCTTTCCATCTCTTGCTCTTGGGCTTTGCTTTTCACACACACACACACACACACACATACAAAACACATATACAAATGCTGATGCTGATGCTGATGACTTTTGTGGGTTTATTTTATATCCTGCTACTTTACTGAATTTGGTTATTGTTTCAAGTAGTTTTTTAAGATGATTTTCTCATTTTCTCTTAAGTATACAATAATATCATCTGCAAAGAGTGAAAAATTTGCTTCCTCATTGCCAGTTCTCATATCTTCAATTTCTTTTTATTCTCTTTTTGCTAAAATTAACATTTCTAATACTATCCTGAATAGCAATGGTGATAATGGACATCCTTGTTTCACTCCTGATCTTATTGGAAATGCTCCTAATTTATCCCTATTACATATAAAACTTGTTGATGTTTTAGATAGATACTGTCTACTATTTTAAGGAAAATTCCACGTGTTCCTTTACTTTCTGGTGTTTTTAATAGGAATGGATGTTGTATTTATCAAAGGCTTTTTCAGGATCTATTGAGATAATCATATGATTTCTGTTGGTTTTGTTATTGATATATTCAATTATGATGAGTGTTTTTCTAATATTGAACCATCTCTGCCTACCTGGTATAAATACTACCTGATTCTAGTGTATTATCCTAGTAATAAATTGCAGTAATCTCTTTGCTAAAATTTTATTTAATAGTTTTGCATCAGTGTTCATTGGGGAGATTGTTCTATTAATTTTCTTTATTTTTGGTTCTTCCTAGTGTAGGTATCAGTACCATATTGTGTCATAAAAGCAATTTGGTAGAACTCTTTCTCCTATTTTTTTAGGGTGTTTTTTTTTTCAGCTAGGCAATGGGGTTAAGTTAAGGCCACACAGCTAGTTAATTATTAAGTGTCTGAGGCTGGATTTAAACTCAGGTAATCCTGACTCCAGGGCTGGTGCTTTATCCACTGTACCACCTAGTCACCCCTTCTTCTCCTATTTTTAAAAATAGTTTATATGGAATCAGAATCAATTGTTCCTTAAATGTTTGGTAGAATTCACTTATAAATCCATCTGGACCTGGAGACTTTCTTAGAGAGTTTATTGATGGTTTCTTTGATTTCTTTTTCCAAAATGGGGTTACTTAAGTATTTTATTTCTTCTTTTATTAATTTGGGCAGTTTGTATTTTTGTGAATATTCATCCATTTCACTCAGGTTATCAAATTTATTGGTATAGAGTTCAGCAAAGTAGCTCTGAATTATCTCTTTAATTTCTTCTTCGTTGGTGGGTGGTTTACCCTTTTAATTTTTGATACTAATAATTTGGTTTTCTTCTTTCTTTTTTTTAAAATTAGATTAACCAAAGATTTATCTATTTTATTGGGTTTTTTCATAAAACCAAAGCTTAGTTTTATTTATTAGATCAATAGCTTTCTTGCTTTTGATTTTACTAATTTCTCCCTTGATTTTCAGAATTTCTAATTTGATATTTAATTAGGAATTTTTAATTTGTTCTTTTTCTAGCTTTTTTAGTTGCATATCAAATTCATTGATCTCCTCTTTCTCTACTTTATTCATTTAACATTAAAGATTTACAGTTTCCCCTAAAAACTGCTTTGGTTGCAACCCAAAAAAAGTTTGGTATAATGTCTCTTTGTTAGCATTTTTTTTAGGTTTTTAGAAGGCAAATGGTGTAAAGTGGCTTTGCCCAAGGCCACACAGCTAGGTAATTATTAAGTGTCCGAGACCGGATTTGAACCCAGGTACTCCTGACTCCAGGGCCGGTGCTTTATCCACTACGCCACCTAGCCGTCCCTTTGTTAGCATTTTCTTGAATAAGAGGATTGATTATTTCTGTGATTTGTTGTTTGACCCACTTACTCTTTAAGTTGTTTAGTTTCCATTTATCTTTCCATGGCCCTTAATTACATGTATTTTTATTACATCATGATCTGAAAAACATGCATTTATTATTTCTGCCTTTCTGCTTTTGATTGTAAGGTTTTTATGCCCCAGTATATGATCATTTTTGATATGTGTCATCTGCAGAGAAAAATATATATTCTTTTCTATCCCAATTAAGTTTTCTTCAGAGGTCTATCATATCTAAGTTTTCTAAGATTTTATTCATCTTCTTAACCTCCTTGTTTATTTTGTAATTAGATTTATCTACTTCTGAGAGAGGGAGGTTGAGGTCCCCTATTATTAAAGTTTTGTTGTCTTTGTCTCCTTGTAATTCACTCAACTTGTCCTATAAGAATTTGTACACTATACCACTAGGTGCATACATGTTTGATAATGATATGCCTTCATTGCCTATAGTGTCTTTTATGAAGATGTAATTTCCTTTCCTTATTTCTATTTTTACTTTTGCTTTGTCTGAGATCAGGTTTGCTAAAACCTTATTTTTTTACTTCAGCTAAAGTATAATATATTTTGCTCCAGCCTTTTACCTTTACCCTGTGTGTATCTCTCTGCTTCAAATGCGTTTCTTGTAAACAACTTATTGTATGAGTATGAGTTTTAATCAATTCTGCTGATTTCATTTTATGGTGGAGTTCATCCCATTCACAATTACAGATAATATTACTAATTCTGTATTTCCTTCCATGCTGTTTTTCCCCCATTTATATTTTTCTCTTTCCTTTCCTTCTCTCTTATTCCTCCTCACCAAAGTTTTATTCTCTTTCCCCTTTAATTTTTCTTTTTAATTTTAACTTTCAGTTTATTTTCACTTATACCTTCATCTTTCTTTTTATCAGTCCCTTCTTCCCTTTTCTTTCCCTCCCCTCCTCTCCCCCCCTCCACTTTCCTGTAGAGTAGGATAGATGTTTAAACACAATTGGGAATGTATCTTATTCCCTCTCTGGGCAAAATCTATTGAATAAGATTTACTCAGTGTTCTACCACTCCTTTCTTTCCCTCTACTATAATAGACCTTTGTGCTCTAGTGTTAATTATCCATTAATGCCTAACCTTTTCTTTCTTTTTTTATGTTTATAGAGTTACATCCCTTTTATCAATCCTTTATCTGACCTGATAGAAGTACTATCAGTCAAAGCAGCAACAATCAAAGGTTGATTGATTGCTAAACTCAAAGCATTATCAAAGTACAAAGATTGATTGATAAGCAATATTTCCTCATAATCACTAAGTACCTTCCCCACCTTCTGCCTCATTAGAAATACACTTCTCAAGAATCATGAATAACATTAAATTATATTCTCTTTATACCTTATCCCAATTCAAGTACCCACCATGGACACACAATCCTCATAAGCCAAGGCACCATGTAAAGTCAAATCATTTCATGAACCCCCTCGCAAGCATACTCTCTCCCGCACTCCCCCACCACCACCTTTAGTTCCTCAACCATGGTACTTAAACCCTCTTTGACTAAAATCATTTCTTAATCTCTTTATATCCAACCTTTCTAAGTAGGTTCCCACCCTCTGCCCCAATGGCAATACAAACCTCTAAATATCTAATTAAAGGGGTGGCTAGGTGTTGAAGCACTGGCCCTGGAGTCAGGAGTACCTGAGTTCAAATCAGGCCTCAGACACTGGCTCAGGACCACCCAGCATCCTATGCCCTCATCAAAGAAAGTGCTAAGCTCTGTGAGCAAGGCAGAATTAAAGTAGATCAAAGGAAACATAAAAGTTTAGCGTAAACACCCCAGCTTTTTGCCTGGGTTATTCATCTCAAATATAATAATAGTATCTTGGTCCTCTTCACATGGCAAGACAGGAACCAATCATACCCATATCCTCTAAATCCAATCTCTTCAACTATATTCAGCCCTTTAACTATCCTAAGAGAAATACAATTCTCAAGAATTGCAAGTGTTATATCTTCTCTTGTGGGGTTGTATACAATTTAATGTACTTGACTAACATTGTCCCCCCCCCCCCCTTTCCATTTACTTCTTTATGTGTCTCTTGAGTTTTGTATTTGGAGATTGAATTCTCTGTTCTATTCTAGTCTTTTTATCAGAAAATTTTGGAAGTTCTTTATTTTGTTGAACATCAATCTCCCTGGATAGAATATGCTGAATTTTTCAGGGTAGTAAATGCTTGATTGTAATCCAAGATCTTTTGCCCTCCAAAACATGATATTCCAGTTCCTCTAGTTCTTCACCATTGAAGCTGATAAAGTCCTTTGTAAGTGTGATTGTATTTCCATTGTATTTACCTTGCTTCTTGTTTTTTGCTGTTTGCAGTATTTTCTCCTTTATTTGGGAATTCTGGAATTAGACTATGATGGATCTTGGAGTTTTTATCCTAGGGTCTCTTTCTAGAGAAGGTCTGAGTGTTCTTTCAATAGCTATTTTGCCTTCTTGATCTATCAGATTTGAACAGTATTTCCTGAATATTTCCTGAAATATATTTTCCAGGCTCTTTTTTTGATCCAGGAGACCAACAACTAATAAATTATCCTTCCTGAATGTATTTTCCAGGTTGTTTGCTTTTCCTAAAAGTACTTTGTTTTCTTAATTTTTTTTTAGTCTTTTTACTTTGATGGAATCTTATAGTCTCAAAGATTCATTGCTTTCGATTTGAGCAAGTCTGATTTCTAGAGTTTTATTTTCTTCAGTTAGCTTTTATGTTTCCTTTGCCAGTTGGTTTTTGCTGAGTTGTATTTTCTTTTCCAGTAGTTCAATTTGAGGTTTAGATGAATTGCATTCCTTTTTCAGTAGGTTATTTTTACTTTTAAAGGAGTTGATTTCTTTGGTTAATTTTTCATAATTTTCCTGCATGACTCTCATTTCTTTTTTCCATTTTTCTTCTTCCTCTCTTCCTTGATTTTTAACTCTTTTTTAAGCTCTTCTATGAGCTTTTAGATTTGAATCCAATTCATAGATTCCTTTGTGATTTCCCTCCTAAGTAACTTTTCACTGCTTTCTTCTTCTGAGGTGCCACTGTTATTATCTTTATCTGCATAGTAGCTCTCTAGGGCTCTTTTAGCTTTTTTGCTCATTTTGATTGTTTGAGCTCTGCTCCTGTGCCATAGGGAATAAATCCCCAAACATTTTATACTGGGACTGAAGTCTTATCCCTGCTTTATCACTGGCCAAGATGTTGTCTATGCAGGCCAGGAGTTGCCTTTGCAGAGGTTTGTTTCCTCCTTTATATCTAGGTTCTACCTATGCAGAGGTTTGTTCCCAACCCAGTTTTAAATTTTGCTCCAGTGTTCTCAGGGTTCAGATTTGTTTGGGATTAGGACCCTCCCTGTTGGCTTGCCAAATAGCTGCCAGGACCTATGTTGTAGTCAAGCTGTTAGAACCTGGACTGCACTGTGGCTAAAAGTCGCCCCGGCTTTCCAACTCTCTTGCCTAGCTGGGCTTTCCTTTCCCTTTTCCCTCAAAGATACAGACCAACACTGAAAATTCTCCATGATTATCTGTAGTTGAATGTCTGTGTAAAGGCTTAATTTAGCATTGTGTAGGGAAAAGCTTTGGGAATATGCTAACTTCAGACCACCATCTTGACTCTACCCTGGAAAAACAACTTGAAAACTTCTAAGGATCATTTTAGTTGTAAATTCTAAGATCTTACGAAGACTAAAATTAAAAAAAAGAATCTGATGATCATTGTATATTTGTGACCTCCAAAACAGTCACATTGATATGCAAATCTTATTGCAAGGGGTTGAAGAATGAGGGGACACTTAGAAAATCAAGGCAGTTAGTTAGGCTACTGACTCTCAAGAAGTTTGGCTTTGAAAGGTGGGAGAAGGATAGAAAAAGGGTAGGTGAAAATGAAGCAGAGTTAAGGAAAGAGCATTTCTTTAGGGGTGTGAATTTTTTTTTAAAGTTTCTTTAGGCGCAGCTAGGTGACACAGTGGATAGAGCACCTGCCCTGGAGTCAGGAGTACCTGAGTTCAAACCCAGCCTCAGACACTTAATAATTACCTAGCTGGGTGGCCTTGGGCAAGCCATTTAACCCCATTTGCCTTGCAAAAAAATTTTTTTTCTTTAAAAATCTACAGGAGCTATTCTGCTTCCCAGTGGTACCTCCTAAAAAAAAAGGAACTAGAGAATCATGAGTTAAAATCTTGACAGGAACTTAGATTTTGTTTAACCAATGTTTTCATTTTATAGATGATGCTAGTAGCCTAAATTAAAGCATGTAATATGTGAAAAGCAATGTATAATAGTACATAGAATGAATTCAAGCCCTACCTTAGACACATTATCTGTCAGACCTTGAGCAGATCACTTAATCTCTCAGTGCCCTAGAAAGCTAGGCTCTCACCAAATCTGTCAGTTGCTGAGAATGCACTGACTAGAATTGGTAGATGGTGTTTACTCATTTTGAATTTCCTGTACTGATGAAATAACAGTCAGTATTAATTTGATGCCTTTCATTTATCAGATACTAAATAAATTGTTGTTAGGGTTCTCTGACCCCAAATGCGTTGTGTTCATTCAACTATTTCACTATTGTTTTTTTATAAATGCAAATTATACTGTTTTATATGTAATTTTTCTTACTAATATCTAATAAAGTTATTACAGCTACAGTAATAAAATGCATATAGAGATAAATTTTTATATACCCAAATACACACACACATATATATATATATATATATATATATATATATATATATAGGCACATGCACATACACATATATAATATATATTGATACATATTTCCAGAAACATAGGTATATGTATGTATATACACAAATACTTTTAAATGGTCAAGATAGCAGGAAATTCCCAAGGACAATAAAAAAAGAATCTTCCCCCTCCCCCAACCTATATAGTACTGCATGTTACTATTTAACAGCAATGATGATCTCAGCTACTAACAGCCTCTGTCATCTTAACTCTAAATAGGCCAAGAAAACATGCCCCTAACTCTTGGACTATTCTTAATTAACGAATTTTCCCTGCCAGAAGAGTTATGCTTATTAATGGAAGTATTCAGAAATGAGAGATAATGGACATCTTCAACATTATTTCTACTCCAGAAGCATGGATGTCCATTTAGTCAAGCACTTACCTCTTTTTAAAAGTATAAAGATTGCATGGTAGAGTTACAGAGATGGATTCTAGTCCCACTCCATTAGACCACATGTGAAATTGCCCAATTCATTTCATTTATTTTAGTTTATCTATTCATCAGTCAATTGTCAGGACTCAATGGATGTCTCACTTTTCTTTATGATTCAGTGGTAGTTTCTATCAAATTAGTATTTTTATTTAGGTACCTTTAACTTGTATCTGAATATTGCCAGCTTTAGGAATGCAATGCTATTCTGTTGTATTATATTACCTTTTTTTAAAAGAATTCTTATTCTAAATAGCACAGTGGTACCATAAAGTACTATAAAATATAGTACTATAAAGTACTATAGTACTATACTAGTACTATAAAGAAAATGGGTTTTTATCCATCATACTAATCTCTTCTGTTGGATTGAGAACCAATGAGTGAATATAAAGATTTCATTTTTGATTTCTTGCATACTTCATTTGGATTTCCATCAATATTTTCATACTTTACTCTGTCATCTCTCTTACCTTCCTATAAATGCTTTTATATTTCTGTGTGTGTCTTTGAGAAAAATATCTATTTGATTCCCTATTTCCATTATTTTCATGGAAAGATTTTGCTTTCTACTGAAATCCATACTATACCATAACTAGAAGCCTTTATCTAGTTAACTAAATAAGTCAGAAAATATCAGTTCAACTTCCTCTTCTTGTTTCCAGGGAATCCCTTTTCATCTGTCCATAATCTGTATCAAACTGTCTAGGTTACACTTGAATAATGGTAGAGATATATGTTTGGTGATCGTAAACTTGGAGATCATTTTAGTCTTAATACTTTATTTTATAAATTTGAAAGCTGAGGTTCAGAGAAGTATCTTCCTGAGTCCTAGACCTCTCTCTGTGTTACTGGTTTCTTTTTAGTTAATGCTGTCATCTCAGTAGTATGGGTACTCCCTTCACTAATGGAGAAAGTATCACTTTCATGAATTCTTATTCACATTTTCCTGTAAATTTGCATACATCCAATGCCTCAGAAATAATCCTCTTCCTCTATTAATACTTTGTGGATAACAATGCAAAGCTCACTTGTCCTTGTGGTTTTCCTGTATCTTGGTGCTATGTTCTTCTCCAGACATAGATATTATTATTATTAATGATGGTTCTATGACCCTTCTCAGATGCAAGTTATTATTCATAATATTGTACAGTCTACTTATGCATAGGATGACTTGCATGTTTACCTGTCCAGCCCTCTTCTCTCCTCTAAGTTGTAGTTTCATACTATCAGCTCCCAAACTATAGTACTATAGGCATCACAACACATACAAAACAGAAATTTTTTATATTTTCTCTAAAATGACCTAAAAGTTCTCTGTTTTCTTTTAAAGATAGCACTATCTTTATAGTCACTTAAGTTCAAAATTTTGGAGTCATTCTTGAATCATCACTTTCTCTTTCCTCTCCCCAAATGCAATCAGTTGTCAAATATTTTTGATCTTGTTTTATTCCACCTTCAAAACATCTTTTGCATCTATCTCCTTCTCTCCACTCATTCAGATATTACCCTAGATCTATACCTCATCATCTTTGGCACCCATGAACCATTATAACAGCTATCTAATTGGTCTCCTTATCCTGTTCTTTCCTGTCAACAAGCCATCTCTCCACACATAGCCTAAATTGGTCTTCCCAAAACACAGTTCTCCCCTTACCAATCTTATCCACAAGAATCTTCAAGGTCTTCATATTGTCTTTAGGATAAAATACAAATTCCTCCATTTTGCATTTAAAGTCTATCACAAATATGTCTTTATAAATTGATTTTCCATCATTCCCTCTCATGCACTCTTTGTTACTAGCTTACTTGTTATTCCCTGTATATGACACATCATCACCCACTTGTATGCCTATCCATAAGTGATAACCATGCATAGAATATTTTCCCTTCTTACTTCTACCTCCTAGAATCCCCAGTTCTTGTCAAGGCTCAATTTAAATACCACCTCTCACAAGAGTCTGTTCCTTGTTCCTCTAGTTATTAATGCCTCCTTTCAGAAATTACTTTAAACATTTAATAATCAAGCATTTTAAAAGTATCTACTATGTTAGACACAAATATAAAAGTGAAGCATCCCAAGTGCTTCAGAAACACTTTAATATGGATAGCTCTACCTTGATGTGAGTCTGAAATCTAAGTATACACATTTTATATTTACTGATCTATGTTCATGTTACTTCCCCCAAATTATTTCCCCTCAAATGTAAGCTATTTGATGGTAAGGTCTGTTGTTTGCATTGTTATCTTTGTATTCTCAGCAGCTAGCACAGTACCTGGTTCACCTAATAAATATTGAATGGAACAGCAGGAATCTTTTCATTGCCCTGAAATTTTGAGTTTTTTGAGAAAATGGCATTCCATAATTCACAAACATGTAGTATAGCTAGAATAATTTAAAAATGAAACTCTATGGCAGGGAGTATTTGTAGTTACTTAAAATATTAGACAGTTTCCAAAATACTTCATTTTATTGAATTCTGACCTAGTTTACTCTTCTTCTGAAGTATCTTTATGGTACTTATATATGTGCTTACACACACACATACACACACACACACACACACACACACACACACACACACACACACACACACACATACACACTCTTACTTGAAGAAATGGGAAATGGCACCTGAGATGATCCTTAAAAGAGGCTGAAGTGAGGAGGTCATGTATGTAATAGGGGATAGTTTGAGCACAAGCATAGGAGGTTGAAGATGGAATATTGAGTTGAAGAAACTGTAACAGAGTGAATGAAGTCAGAGTTTTGTAAAACAAGTCTCAAAAGGTAGGTCAGAGATATTGTGAAGGACCTTTACACTATATGCCTCCTAGATGTACTTGATTTTGAAACTCAGTGGATGATTGATCAGTTGTCTATGGTCACATCTATGATAGAATCTTTGACACATGGAAGACTTGATATTTTGGGTATCATCTGATCCTCCTGAGTCAATGCTTTTAGAATTTAATAAATGATAACTACAGCAGCATCCTATATTCTCCTCACCTCTGTAAGATGCATGACTGAAAATGATGATGATATATGATCATCCTTGAAAAACAGCTTGTTTTCTTCTCATGCTTTTCATCGATGATAATCTTGACATATGTATAAAAAAACTCATAAAGATTTTATCAAAATGAGAAGACAGACAAATTGTGTAGTAGTTGGTGATGTTTCCAGTCATCTTATTTTGGCAAAAAATATTGTCTGTGATATTTTATATATTTTTAAAAATCACCATTTATTCATTCATCAAACATTTCTATACATGTTGGCAGAGCACTGCGCAAGGACTTGAGGGAGATAAAAAGAGATTAGTTACTGAGTGCCCTTAAATTATATCACCTTCATCACAGATTTGCTTCTCTTGACACTTGGATGGCTCCAATCACTCTTCCTGACTTTACCTTCCTCATGTCTACTTCCTCAAAAAGTACATCAGGTACTTAAGTGGCAAAGTTAAATCACATTTGACAATATACATATATGTGCATGGACCTCAGGTTAAGAATCCTTGGATTTGATGAATTCTGTTTCTTTTTTTACTTTTTATGACTTGATAGCACTTATAGTCTTAGATTCTGGGATCTCAGATTTATAAATTTTTCCTCCAAAGCAGTATTGCTTTTATGCTGTTAATCTCTATTTGGTAAGGAGATCTTGTGTTTGATGAGTCAGGTAGTTCACAATTTCTTTTTTCAACTTTTAAAATTTAATTTGATATTCATATTTAGCTTTAATCAGTTGATTATTTGACTAAACACATGTGATTCTAAAAAGACTGATATATAGGTAAGATTAAATATGTTTATATAATCAATTTTATTTATTTATTCATTCAATCATTTATTTGTTGGAAATAATGTTTTGGTATTTATCATGTCAAGCACCTCTCAATTCTGTTCTCGAAGAAGAATCAAGATTGATGCAACTGAGGCTTCCAAGTCATCTCTATGTCCAGTCTCATTCATTTCTTGAATTCCTTTATTCCAAACTTCCAAATTTTTCAACATAGATTTCCCCATCCTCTGTGCTCAACTTGACCTTGAAACTGTTGAGTATTAAGGATCTTATCTAGAGGAACTTGTCAAGTGCTTTATAGAATTTCTCTATTTATTCATCCTCTACAGCATATGATACTATACATTTATAATTATTTTCCCAGAAGTATGGTTGTTTATATATTTTTAAATATTGCCAAGTGATATAACTAAGAATCTCAAGAAATTTTATCTTGTTGCCTCTAAGCCAGCTTGTCATTTATCTTTGACATTTTTATGTCTTCCAGCTTCATTTATAATAAGAATGTCAAGCACTGCATGGTTCTGATCCTTTATGATGATGCTAAAGATCATGCAGGAGGAATTGGTGTAGCTTAGTATTTTAGATTGTCTAAGATTATATCATCCTTAGCATGTTCAGTCCTCTTTTCTAACATTCCACCTCCATCAGTGTATAATTAGGATATTGATACCAAGGGCTGAGGACTCTTATAATTTTTTACTTATTTTATAGTCCAACATAGCCTAAAAACTCATCTCCTAGTCATTAGGAATATATTCAAAACCTTTCAGCCTAGAAGAGTATAGCAGAGTTTGACTTTGCTAGCATAACCTTTGAGAAACCAGAGTTAATCCACCCAAACAATAATAACACACTGGTATAGGACTTTTGTACAGAATGTTATTGTTTAGGAAACAAATGTAGTGGGGAAAATCAATTTACCTCCCATTGTACCTCTGTTCAGCATCAGTTATGTGAAAATGTTTGTCATTTGATTTGAAAGGAGAGGAGAAACCAAAGAAAGCCTCATCTAAGAATTTGATTAAAATAACTTCTAATGACTAAAGGAGAAATATCAGTATTTTCAAGGTGCCATTATTTAAATTTACAATACTTTCCATTATTCTCCATTAGTATTTGTACTCTCGAAGACATTTTCTTACTTTAACCAAGAATCTTAAGTTTAGGGGCAGCTAGGTGCTACAGTGGATGGAGCACTTGCCCTGGAGTCAGAAGGACCTGAGTTCAAATTCATCCAAAGACATATAGTAATTACTCATCTATGTGACCTTGGGTAAGTTACTTATCCCCACTTCCTTGCAAAAATAAAAAAATAAAATTAAAATTAAAAAGGAGTTGTTTGAGGTTTCAATGCAGGTTAAGATTCCTAGGGGGCAACTAGGTAAGGATAGAACACCAGTCCTGGAGTCAGGAGGATCTGAGCTCGAATTTGGCCTCAGACACTTAATAATTACCTAGCCATGTGACCTTGAGCAAGTCACTTAATCCCATTCTCTCGCAAAAAAAAATCTTAATTTTATTAAGATGACCAATCCATGGGGTGGCTAGATGGTACAGTGGATACAGCACCAGCCCTGGTGTCTGGAGTACCTAAGTTCAAATCTGCCCTCAGACACTTAGTAATTGCCTAGCTGCATGGTCTTGGGCAAGCCACTTAACCCCATTTGCCTTGCAAAAACACTAACAACAAATGACCAATTCATGTTTTCCTCCTTCTCTCCCCGCCTTTTCTATTTGATAGGGATGGAACACTCTAGCAATTGTACTGTGGTCTAGCAATTTCAGAAGATCCTAATCATAATTTGTCTTGGACTGGCAGATTGAAATAAATTCTTTATATAGTTAGTTAAAGTTACGCTTAATTATTTCCTCCCTTTTATGAAATAACTATCTTAAAGGATTTCATTGGTTATCTAAAACTGTAACAGTTATAACAATTTGTTGTGTGTTTCTTGATCAAATTGGAATTTGGAGATGCCAGTGAAAAAAGAGCTCATTCTGTATTTTATTTTGTGTACTCTTTGTCTTATGGGCAAAAGAGAATCAAAATAAAGAACATTTATTATTTCTCTCAGCTAAATGCCATGGATACAAAGATAGGTAAAAGAAAATTCCTATTCTCAAGGAAGTGAGAGTTTAATGGGAGAGACAACATGCAAACAACTACAAACAAAATAGATACAGGATAAATATTAGATAAACAACAGAGGAAAAATATTAGTATAAAAATTATCAGGAAAAGCTTTCTGGAGGATGTGGCATTTTAGCTGGGACTTGAAGAAATCCAGAGAAACCAGGAAAAGGAAAAGGAGAACATTCCAAGCATGATGGACAGCCAATGAAAACTCCTGGAATTGAGAAATGGAGGGGCTTGTTCTCATAATTCACAGATTGCATAAATCTGTGTAAAAGTAGAGCATCTTTAAAATATACAAAGATCTTTATTTCTTACTAAATCAAAATAAATGTCTAGAGTTCAGTTCTTATGAGTTTTTAAATCATATAAAGTAAAGAAGAAAAGAAAAACAATTTAATTTTATTGTAACAATGTTCTATAATTTGGAAATCTTCTAAAACAAAATAAAAATATTCGATAGAAGACTGATAAAGTCCAATTAAAGTAATTGGATTGTAATATAATTAAAGAACATTGAACTTGGAGACAATAGATTTGGCTTTGAAATCCAGCTGTAACACTTATTGGATCATTTTTTATTCACATTATGACTGTTTTATGGAATTTCTTGAGATTTAGGGATCTTTAACCATTTTTAGTATTTTCATATGGCAAGCAGAATTTTGTGTCCTTTTCTACTCAAAGTTATCCATTCCTCTTCATGTTTCTTTTAAAATCTTGTGTTATTAATTGTACATTTGTTATTTGGACTTACTTTTTCTTTAGAATTACAGGAGCTAAATTTCATAGTTAAAAAAACATATAGACTGGAAAATGAAATCTGATTGAAATGACTTAAAATTTTTCACCTAAATTTGTTTTAAGTCCAATGCCATTTTGATCTCACAATCAACCCCAAAATGGTCGGATACCAGACTGGGCTTAGAATAGCTGTGGTGCTAGTGAGTACCTAAAGTACTATATAAATGTGAGCTATTAGAATCATCACATTTCGTCAGAGCTTATATAGGTTGAAGGACCTCAATCAGAATAGAGTACAGCCCAAAGAAAAGAAATTCATTTTAATTTCATATTAGCCCTCTATAATGTATCAGGTGTTGTGTTAGGGGCAATGAATATGAAGACCAAAATGAAAACAGTTTCTGACTTCAAGGACTCCATATTCAATGGAAATCATTTTGTCCCACTTCTGCCACAATTGTAGGAACTTCTCAGAAAGGTGATGGAATTCCAGAGAGACTTTTTGCCATGTCTACCACTCCCACATAAGTTGCAGCCAAGTCCATTGCTAGACTCGTAGTACATTTTTGTCACCAGACCTCAGATATCAAAATTCAATTCATACTTTATGTGGACAGTATTACAAGACTTATGCTATCAGGAAAGAAGCTGATAAATGTATTAGGAGCACAAAAGAAAACTGTATAGCAATTATCTTGAATATCAGATGAGATACATGAAATAAGGTAGTTTGAAGAATTTATAAATTAGTCATATCCAGAAAAGCAATAATTATTTTTTCTTCATTACATGATCATCACCTTAGTTTATGGATAATTTCAAGTTTTTCTTTTTTTTCCAACTTGTTTTCCCAGATTTTCTAAATTTCCTCAATATCCAGATATTTCCTTAACTTTAAAATCTTTGTTAGTTGTATTATTGGTTGTAAATAGATTATTTGGGCATATACCTTTTTTTAGAGAAACACATTTAAATTAGTCAATGGAAAATATTGCTCAAACACACACACACATACATGTATATACATTATATATATATATATATATATATATATATATATATATTTATATAAAATGGGCCTGTGATTTTATTAGTATAAGAACCCCTAAATGAAGAAACTTTTTACTGATGTCCATCTGCAACTTTTAGTCTCTGAGAGGTTCTTAGAAACTGAGAAGTTAAATGACTTTCAATATCACACAGGGGCAGCCTGAGCAGAAGTTGTCCTAATTCCAAGGGCTTTCTATTCACAACATCTCCTTGCTTGTGGAAAAAATTCTGCCTATTCTATTATTCTTTGAAAAATTGAATGCATTTTCTGTCACTAAAAACATGTTTAAAAGAAAACAAGTTTGAAACTCTTGCTTTCAGCTGCAAATTTGCCTGGTAGCCTTAACATACTGAAGCGACTGATAAACAGTTTTAATTTTGTTTCAGAAGCTCCTGCTGTGGGAACACAGTGAGGGCTATAGTTTCTCCTGTCACAAGCTAAATTCACCCAAAGTGGTAAGAAATAAGCAAGGAGAATGCCCACAAGGAAGAAATTTTTCATGTCCACAAGGAAAAGGAAGCCATGAGACCCCAGTGATAAGAAGGAATCTCAGCTCTTGAGGAAGACAAACACTAGATCACAAAGTATGGGAAAGAATTTAATTTTGTAAGCCAAAAAAGAAATACTTGCAATCATTCCTTCAGCAAATATATATTTCTTGTCTACTGATGGAAGAGATTTGAAACTTAGATTAGACCTCTGATCCCAAGAAATTCAGTCCAGAACAGGAATAAGACAATGACATAAGTCCTTAGAGTATACAATGTTCCATGGTAAATACCCCAAAGAATAGAGTCTGGACCTGTGATTTCATTATTATGGGAAACTCCTGTGTGACAAAACTCCCTCTATCAATGCAGGTCAGCATCTTCTCTTAAATTTATCATCTCAGAGAGCTGCCTTGGTTAGGTGACTTGGCCATAGTCTCACATTCCTTCCAGCTCTATCTGTGATGCTATGATCATACTCCTTTGCTTACCAAAATCTTCCTGCCTAGCAAAAAAAAAAAGAGACAAATAAAGAAATTAAGTGAGCTACTGCTGAGTCAATGGACTTTTATCTAAGTCTTATTTGACTAGTTGAACAGAAGCATTAGTTTTGGAGCTCCTCTGTTTAGGAGAGTTTATGGTGACCATAGCTTAGAAGAAGGAAATTATTTCAAATAATACTTAAGTGAGACAATGAGATAAAAGCTCATATTCTTTTGAATTCTGAATGAAAATATAAAATCTATTTTTTAAGAAATTAGAGATCATAGAATGATAGAGTTAAAAGAGACCTTAGTCCAAATCCCTCTTTTTACAAAGAAACTAATTGTGTGGGTCAAAGAAATTAAGCAGTTGTTTCAACCAGTTATTTAAATTTTATAGTTATATATATACATATATATATATATATATATACATATATATATATATATATATATATATATATAGGTTTAGTACAATGAAATGAGTGTTGAATTTGGAGTCAGAAGATGTGAATTCAAATATTATCTCTCCTACATGTAGTCTATGACATTGAACAAGGAATTTGGTCTCTCTTGGCCTCAGTCTTCTGTTCTGTTTGAGAGGATTGAACTAGATGGTCTTTGAGGTCCTCACTAACTATTAATTTATAATTCTAATTATCTTAGAGATAGTGGTTTAATCCTGAGCTTTCCTATATCCCTCTTGGACCCATTAATTTGCCTGAAAACAATTATATTGCCAATATTTGCTGTTTAGTGAGATGAATTCTATCCATGATCAACTGAAAAACATGGTTCTTGGTCTCAGAAGGAATCCTGAGGGTTGATTTCAAGGCATAGAATCCAAGTATAGTGAACAGAAAAGAAAGTAAGGAAATAAACAAGAATCTATTTAATTCCTACCACATGCCAGGTACTATGCTGATCACTTTAGAAATATTTTCTCATTTGATCAGCACAACAATCCTGGGTGATAGGTGCTATTATAAATCATCATTTTACAGATAAAGAAACTGGCAGACAGGGGTTTGGGGACAGTTTGGATGCATCTTGACTATGTAATATTGGACAAATAATTTATATTTTCTATGTCCCAGGTGTTTCTTTAAGTCCCCAGATTGCAGAATAACTGTTGACATTCTCCTCACTAGGATTTCTTTATGCCAAAAAAATTCACAAGTCTTTTAAAAAAAGTGATAGAATTAGAAAATCAAAAATTTTAAAGATTATTCAGTCTAAACCTGGCATTTGAAACTGAAATTGAGAAAAATGAATGTTATCTCACATAACATAGCTACTAAGTGACTAAGAACCAAGGTTCCTTTCTCCCAGTCCAGAAATCCTCCCAGTTCTATAGATTTAGGAATATCTCTAGTCAATAATGAAAATATTATCAATATATATAGATTTCTTTTATTTTCAGTGGAGGGAACTGTTAACAGCCCCCCAAAAGTTCAATCTATTTTTTTCTCAAATTACATTTATTTCTAAGATTGAAGTTCAGTCATTTCTATGACCATATATAGCATGTCTCCTTGTACATTTCCCCCATTGTGAAAGTCCTCTGGGCTTTTTCTGTATCCTGTCCATTCTGGATATAAATCTGAGCCAATAATGAGAAGAGCAATGGTGTAGGAGTTATCTGCTTTTTTTCCAGCAGTTACTAATGTCACCCATGATATTAAGAGAAACTCTTAGCTTCCCTTAGATTCAAATCTCATAATCTATTAAAAAAATTAAGCTAACTTCTCTCTACTTAACTCATAGGCATGCTAAGAGATAAAGTTTGAAGTACACTGAGAGGGCCCTGGTGACAGGTATCTAGAAAGAGATGGTTTTGTAAATACAATGTACTTAATAGCAGGAGGATTTTAATAGGGTGCAATGGCTACACATATTTTCTACTACACTCATTCTATTTCACACTAATCCATCCCCTAACAGTATCATTCTCCAAGATACTATATTAAATATAAGCACAACTATTTGATAAATTCATCATTTAGGGAGAAAGCAACCTATCAATTAGGGACTCTATCTTGTAAGTTAATCTTTTTTCCCTCATGTGTTAGTAGATGTCAACTCTGAGTTTTAGTCCCCAGAGATTAATGATTTATGTTCATTGCATCATTTTTGTAGAATAAAAAGTCAGTTATCAAGCATTTAAAATGTTTATGGACAGATTTTTTTAATATTGCTTTTTTTTGAATTCCACGAAGTTAACCAGTCAGTCAGGTATACCAGATTTCAGTTTCATGACAAAACAAAATGTCTGTAATCCTCTCAAAGTATATTATGAAATTTTCTTACCAAATTCGTAATAAGAAACTTAAAATTCCAAATTAAATATAAATGCCATGCATGCCATGTAGAGAAATGTCTGGGGAACAGAGAAGTTTCAAAGTTAAACATGAAGATACAGTTTGATATCACAGTTCCAAGAATTTACAGGGATTCCTACTTTAAATTATGTAAGCATAGAGCAAAGTATCATAATCCTTTAGAGATACAGAACAGTGTATAGGAATTTCTTGAGCTTTATAATTAGTACTTAGAGTCCACCTTGAGGCATTCACCATAAAATTTGACATCTGTTTTCTGAACTTTTTCAGCATAGTGAGAAGAGATATTTATTAGCATTGATCTGAATTTTTTTCTCTGTATAATAGAGTAGCTAGATGATACAGTGGATAGAGTACTGGGCTGGCAGGAAGATTCATTCTTTCTTAGTTCAAATCTGGTCTCAGACACTACTAGATGTGCGACCCTAGGCAAGTCACTTAATCATGTTTGCTTTAATTTCTTCATTGTAAAATGATCTGGAGAAGGAAATGAAAATCCACTCCAATATCTTTGCCAAGAAAATCCCAAATGATGTCACAGAGAGTCAGATATGTCAGATACAACTGAACTCTGTATAAAAAAATTTAAGAAAATTGTTGTGTTTATCAAATGCAGTGCAGTATAATATATTTAGTCTCATTAAAGCACCACAAAAATCATCAAAATATTGTTTAAATGAATCAAATGTTTAATTGGCTTATGTCCAATATTTTAACATTTAACATAGTCTATGAGTCAATGAACAAAGACTGAAAAGGGATTATGTGGATACATATTTAATATTCCGGCACCCTTGAAATCTAGTGAAGCATCATTGAAAAAGGATTAAATCAAACAAAAGCAATGAGAAGAGTTGGACAAAATGTTTCTGTGACTCAATGAAAAGAATACTAACTCTGTAATTAGATGACCTGGGTTCAAATTTTTCCTCTGATACTTACTACCTATATAATCTTGTGCACTTAATTTGCCTGGGCATGACTTTTGTCAACTGTGAAATGAAAATATTCAATTAGACGATCCCTGTGGTCCTCTAAAAGGATGATCCTTTGGTCCAGTTTTGCAAATGTCCTCCCTTTAATTTCTCCATGGGTATCAATCTTCTCGTATGTAAAATGAAGGGGTTGTCTTAAATGGCTTCTAACATTCCTCCCAACTCAAAATGTATGATACGTGATGACTGATGTTCTGCTGTTGGATAAAATATAGTAAACAGAATGCTAGACTTAGAATCAAGAAGAAATGGGTTCACTTCCCATCTCTGATACTGGCTATACTTTGAGCAAATCATTTAACAATTTTGAACCTGTTTTCTCATCTTTAAAATTGTTGTGAGGCTCAGATATATAGACTAATAATAAATAATATCATTACTAATAAACTAGATAGCTGAGTATTACCAATACTAATAAGCTAGCAATTATATAGCACATTTTGTATATGTGTCCTCATTTTATCCTCAGTCCCATGAAGCAGATATTATTATTATAATTATTGTTGTTGTTGTTGTTGTTGTTATCATCCTTATTTTATAGATAAGGAAATCGAGGTAGTAACTTGCCCAAGTCACGCAACGACTAAAGATCTGAAGCAGGATTTGAAATAAATTCTTCCAAACTTCAAGTTTAGTGGTCTTACATTCTGGGTCACCCAGATGCATCTATGTAAAACTGTTTTGGAAAAACAAAGTTCCATGTTAATGCCAGATTTTATTTTATATAGTGACAAGAACTTTTCATCAGAGTAAGTTATTTGTTGTCCACTGATAGCAGAATTATAATGACAGACATATGCAATATTTGTTCATGTTCTACAAAATGACCTTTAGTATAGATTCCAATGATTTTTTATTTATTTGGTTCCCCTTGCCTCCCCCCCCCCACGTATTGGTGTTGTGAGCAGTCTCTACCATACAACCAATAAGTATCTTTGAAGAAGAAGAAAAGATGTATTTAAAGATGTATATGTGAACAGATCATATGGCAAGATAAGGGATGACAGGTAGACAGGCATTGTGCTCCACTGATGTGCTAGCAATGTCAGAAAAAAAGTACAGAAGGCCACCAGTACTTTGAGTGAATCCACTGTGATAAATTTATTGGAGCATCATCAGAAGAAATTCCTAGGTTAAGAAGTTAATGAATCCTTTTGAATATTTGGGTATGCTAGCAACAGAGGTTAAGTAATATCTCATAAGGAATTTTTTCCTTTTCAGTAGCTTCCTCTTTAAGTACTAAGCAGAGGCAATTCCAAAATGAAAATGAGAGAGGAAAGGTTAGTGAATGGAAGGACAGTTTCATACAGTTAACCTAAATATCACAAGCTTTAGAATTTCTTCACATTCATTTTTGCTATATGTCTCTCCCCATGAATTCCAAAGCATTTTAGCAGAACTATTCTCCTACCAGTGACCATTTATATCAATATAGAAAACTATTCAGCCTAAATAGAATTCTAAATTCTTGGGAAAATTAATTTTATTAGCAGAGTATAAATGATGTCTGGGTAAACTATTACCAAAATCAAATTCTTTTCATTTCCATTGTTTTCACATTTTATACTTCTGTTTGCCTACTCTGAGATGCCATTTGTTTTTCTCAAATGGCATGCAATTTTTGAGGGATTCTAATTAAAAACACTCACAAAACTATTGAGTGTCAATGAATTTGTTTATTATATAGTAACTAGTCCCATATCATTTTAAAATGATCTTCTCTGGGATATATATATATATATATATATATATATATATATATATATATATATATATATAGTGACATACTATGTGACTGACTATATGGGATCTTTAAAATAAACCTTGCTTTTCTTTTGGTAACTGATGGTCTGAGAGTGGTACATTCCTTTATGCATTCATAGATGTTGCTATAGAGACAAAACCTTTTCAAAGTAAAATGGGGATTGCACAAGCAATGCTAATTTTGAAGAAGTTACGCTACTAATTTTATAATGAAATATAGTTCACTGTTGCATTTCTTTTTTATTTTTCAGAAATGTGTGACGAGTGTGTCTAATACATTTTTATGAGAGTTTCTGGTATACAAAATCAAACCATGGAATGAAAAAAGAATGAAATTCCCTGAAGCATTTAGTGGGATGGAGTTTTCATTTTTAATCTTTTATTTTAAAGACTCATAACATTCCTAATTATCTCTCTCATACTCCACCTCCATATTCTCCTCTTTTATCTTGCTACTCAATTTCAAATCTAATTACCTGTAATAGGTTTTCTTGCTTAAAAACAAGCAATATATTTGCTTTCTTTTCCTGCCACACCATTTCCAATAATTAGGCACATTTTCTAGCACAAACACAATTGCAAAAATTAACAAACCAATGAACCTCTCTCAGATCTTTTAATCAGTTCTTTTGTACTCTGAGATTTGCTAAGTATGCCACAATGTTTCATAGACTTTTCTAAGTATGTCCCTTAGGAGCATGTTGATATCAAGATGACTTAGAATTATTTTACTCAGTCAGCTACAGGCTTCAATTTATTTCCTGAAAGAAGCAGTGGTATCATCACTCCTTTAGAAAGTGGAATTTAGAAAGTAGAGATGATCACATCAGAGAACATCTGTACCATTTCTATTGTCAAAAAGAATCTGAAATGTTGTAAGCATTAATGCTTTCAGGTACCCATAGAAATCTATGTGATGCAAAACTATAGAATGATAGGGAGAAATGGAGGAAGAACATTATGCTTACAGAAAAGGGTGCTCAATTTACTCAGCAGGTTTTCTAGTTAACTCAAATTTATGATTAGTAAAGGAGGTATCATAATATTATATATAATCAGTTAAGATCACCGATCAAGACCCTGGTTCCTATCCTGAATCTAATATTTATTACATATGTGATCTTGGGCATAGATTATTTCTTCATTAAGAGAGTTGGGCAAGATGATTTCAAAAGTCCAAGACTAAATCTTTTGATTCTAAATTTTTGAAGAATTGTAATATGATACATTTACTACTAAAACTATGATAAATATAATTCAGGAGTCTTATTTTTCTTACTTGGAGTTAGCATTATGAAAATTAAATATAGTTGTATTGCCAATGACTGAACTGTCATTTAAAAGAGATTTTTAGTTGACGAAATGAGAAATTAATTGAGCTTTTATGCCAATTATCTAAATATTTCCATGAATGAGAATTCGGAACCCCTGATGGTTTTCCAGAAATCCCTTGAGATATTTAATTGCAATTGTTTAATATATGTGTATATTTAATTGTATATATATATATATATATATATAAATGTGTGATTATGCACACACATACATATATGTTTGTGAGATACAATGGATCCTCAAAAACAATGCTATTTATTATATATATATATATATGTGTGTGTGTGTGAATTTTTTTGATATGTTTTATGGTTAAACTGTTTTAGACTGTATATTCTTCTTCCTCTGAAACATATAACATTATTTTGTTTTTAATCTCCTTATTTCTTCAATTTTTAAAGCTTATAATCTTTTTTTAAATGTACAGATACCACATATGAAACCATAATTTTCTTTTGATTCAACTTTCCCTGTTTCTAATATAGCTACATTTAAAACATTTACCATTAGTATGACTTCAGGAGATCTAATACTTTTTGTAATTTTCAGTCTCTTTTGAATCCCTGATCTTGTCTTTTAGAATTTATCTTGCTAAATTAGAATATGAAAAGTGATATTTATTTTAACTCTTACCATCTGTTAATAGTTTAATTAACTTTTTAAAGTTTAAGTAATGTTTTAATAAAAAGGAAAAATGAAGTGATGGATGGCATTACTGACCTTTTACTAGATAGTAAATAAAAGCTTTTAAATTCTTTTCCTGACTCTTTTCAGCTTCTTTCTCCTCTTTGACTGTGGGAGACTGTGTATATGATTCCCTGCATTGGACCTAGAACTGGATGACTCCAAAGAACATTTTTTTGCTAGCTTAATGTTTAAACTGATCTTCTGTGATATGGGGAGGGGGGGGAAAGTAGCAAATATGCTACAAAAGGAATGCTTCCTGGAACTTTGAAGCATAAGAATTTGGTCCTTCTGTTTTTGTGGAGAGTGGAACATACTCCTTGAATCTCTATCACCCAGTCTTCATCATTCCAATCCAGTATTCTGGATTTAGCATAGGATTATAAGAAGCTAAAAGAGAGAATCATCAATTTATGATGACAACTTTTATGTTTGCAACATGGATTGCTGAGATAAATACTCTCTTGCACTCTAAAATTGGTGTAGGTTCTTGAGGAATTGTCATTATTAATAATAATATAGGGCACAAATCTTGGAGATGTATATTCAACAAAGATTGCAATGTTATAACAATCAAACATTCACAATTACAAATGATGCAAAGAATAGTGGAGAAATGCTTGATGGGTATAAATAGACCAGCATATTATCAAAGAACGAATGAATAGAATAATGTTAAACATCAAAGTATTACTGGAAAAGGAAGTGAGCCAATTTGTAGTGAGAAGAAAGAATGAGAAATAGCCTATATGTCGAATGGGTATCCCTAAGTCAAGAAACTTAGAGGTAGACTCCCACATTGCCCCATAGTCTCACATTACCAACTGCCCATTGGATATGTTGAATTAGATGTCTCAAAATTAAAATGTCGGCAGCAAAGCTTATTATCTTTTTTTTTCCTGAAACCCATTGCTCTTGTGAATTTTTCTATCTCCATCAAGAATACCACCATCTTTTCAGTAATCTGGCTTCATGACTTTTGACCCTCTCACCCAGATACCAATTATACTTTTCTGTCTCTGTGATATCTCTCAGAAATTGTACCTTCTTTTTTCTTATAGGGCAAGCAACAACTAGAATTCAGGCTTTCCAATAACCTTTTTACTTACGCTCTTGCAAATTGATCCCCCTGCCTTTGTTTTTTGACCACTCCAATTCATACTCCACACAACTGGCAAACTGATTTTCCTAAAGCACAAGCTGTATGCAAACTTCTCTTTTAAGTATTCATAGCTTTGCCCTTTCCCAACTATCTTTCCTGTGTTTCTTATACATTATTCTCCATACTGGTCTACATAATGTTCTTTTCATAAATTGCTCTGTCTCTCTGAACTGGCTGTCTCCCAAAACTTGAATATCTTCTCATCTCCATCTGCATTTTTTCAAAGGCTCAGTTTAAATTCCACCTACTAAAGAAGACCTTTATTGGTTTTCCTCCACCTCTAGACATAGCCTACCCCTCAAAGGTATGTATCTCCAATGTTTATCACAGTACTTGGCCATAGTAAGAACTTAATAACTCCTACTGATTGATTTATTGTTTGATTGGCTGGACACTATGGAAGAATATAGATGAAAATTGCTCAGAATAAGAAAGTATAGATGGGTTATAAATTGTACTTATAGTCTTTGTATAAAATTAGAATGATCTTTATCTCAGAAATTACACCCAGAAACAGTTATACCTGAACCATCCACTTTTTTATTTTCTGCCCTAGGCCAGATAATATTTGAAAGCTCTATTTACCAGGTTCAAATGGGATGGAACAGTCTATATGCATAAAAATCTGGGGAGAATTCTTTCCTCATATTCCCATGACATAAGTTTACTCTCAAAGGGGCCTTTTTATTCTAATGTGCTGGAATACTCAACCAATTATTTAAATGTAGAATAAAAACAACCAAAAATTAATTTTAGTGTAAATTGCATCTTTCTGGCTGTTGGCATTTTTCTTGACATAATTTATTTTCTAGTCCACTGAGCAAATGTCATATTTAACCAATTGTAAAACAAGTTTTACACAGCAGTGGTAATTATTCTATAGTAGGTTTGGCTCATGGGCACAGTACTAATAGCAGCATTGAGAATTATCTGTTCCAGTTTCCAAATGTCACTTATTGTTGGTAACTCTTTATTCTCTGTGGTAGTTTGGCCAAGTCACTAAATATCAATTATAACTTTGTTTCCCAGCTTCACTTCCAACAATTTATTTAATCTGTTAATAACTCAATAGCATGTGGAAAAGAATCTACCAAACTAATTGATGAAAAAACAAATGAACACATAGCAGGAGCTTTAAATGTTTGTTAAATAGAAATTTACTAATGTCAAAGAAATACTTTAAATTACAATATAAGATATTGTAAAAGACCTTTTGAATTAAAATGTTCACACCTGTAATTTTTGGTGGCATTGCCCCATTTGAAGATTCCCAGTTTCCATCTGGAAGTTGGGTTAGTCAGTCTACTAGGTCCTTTAGGTGATATGAAAATGAAGACATGGTTACTACCTTCAAAGAGCTTACAAGCTAATCATGGAAATGGAGACAGGGACTTAAATAACTATAAAACAAATTAGAATGTGATGAATTTGTCAGAGATGTAAAGGGTTGTGAAAACTCAGAAGCCAAGATCATTTGACTTGAAGTATTAAATCAGGACCTGCTTTGTGGATGAAGTGATACTTGTAACTAGCCTTGAAGGAAGAGATAGATTTAAGCAGGCATTAGAGATGAGGAATAGTGAGCAAAGGCATGAGGATGGGACTGTTATTTCTCTTAATATCGCCATTGCTTATCAGAGTGCCTTACAAACTTTCTTAAAAATCTAGATTATAATTTAATCAGGGTAAGGAATTCCTGGTATGGCATTTCCCTCCACTGATGTAGAGCAGTAACTATGTGGCACAAATAGTCTTAGGTTGTTGCTTGGAGCACTTAGAGGTGAAGTGACTCACCCATGGGTACCCAGGCAGGACTGAATCACAAACCTTTGACTGAGACTGGCTTGTACCATCCATTACCACTTTGATAGTCAGAGAGTTTAAGAACTAAATTGAATTGAATTGAAGAGGCCACCCGGTGCAATTGAAAATAAGCCTGAATTTAATGTCAGAACCCAAGTTTGAATTCAGGTTCTAGGTCAGTCAGTTCAGTTGACTCCAGGTCTCAGGTTATTAGATTGGATGGCCTTCCAACTCTGATGCTATGAATACTATAATACTAGGAATAAACAGTAGGGAATTAATTGACCAAAACAGGAAATTAATCACCTTCTCATTTGCAAGTTCAGATTCATATGCTGTTCACTGTAATCATTAGTCTATATAGTTTCCTTTCTAGACTCTGATGCCTAGTCATAGGTTTAATACCTATATGGACCAGAGTGAAATTTTCTGCCTTAGCCACAGGCTGAAGTCCAATTGATCAGTCAGACAGTTAGTCAATAAACATTTATTAAATGCCTTCTAATGTACCAAGCACTTTGGGAATAATAAGAAAGGTAAAAATCCCTGCACTCAAGGAGTATACAGTCTAAAGAAGATAACATGTAAACAATTATGTACAAATTATACACAAGGTATATTTAAGTTTAACCAGACATTTCACAAATACCTGTCATGCATAAAAGGAGAAGAGGGCATAGTTGTTTTAGTGGAATCTATAACCATTATGGGAGGGGAGACCCCTCAGAGCATATGCTTTATTAATGATAGTTCATATATTTTCATAAAGAAAGCACAGTATTGCTACTTTAATATTTCGTTTCAGATAGAGTAATTTAAAGATGAATATTTTAACCCTAGTTGCAGTTTACCATCCATAGAGAGAGAGAATCAAGCTTCCTAATCTCCATCTCACATATGTGTACAAGTAAACACATGCATATACATATAAATATGCAACATCAAATTGATTATAATGGATAGAAATAGATGAAGATGATGATAAAGAGATAATTAGATTGATAGCTATATGATAGATGACAGATTGATGATAGATAAAGAGTTAGCTTTGGATAGAGAGATGATAAAGAGATGATAGACCGATTTTTAAGCATGCTGGGAATATAGTTATAGGTAAGCAAGACAGCCTTTGTCTTCATGATGCTTATATTCTAATGGGTCAAGACAACACATAAAAGAGGGAGTGTCAATGGGCAGCTAGGTGGCACAGTGGATAGAGCACCAGCCCTGGAGTCAGGAGGATCTGAGTTCAAATGTTGCCTCAGATACTTAATGATTGCCTAGCTTTGTGACCTTGGGCAAGTCACGTAACTCCATTGTCATAAATAAAAAAATTCCTTTAAAAGGGGAGCATCAAAGGAAAGCTCGCTGTTGCATAGTGTGTCAATGGCTTGCATTGGGATGAAGGACTGGTTCAGGGTGAGATAAGATGAAAACTTAATCATCAGAATTGAACCCAGGGGCACAGTTCAAGTTTGAAGATGAAATTAGCATTGCAAGGAACTAATTTTAAGGTTCACTTCTGACATTGAATGATGTTCGGTAAATTATATAACATGTTAGTATCCAGGGGAACTATCTAATCCTATAAGTTACAGAGAAAGTGCTAACTAAAGTGATAAAGAAAGTTCTTACATAGAACTTAGGGATGGAATCACAGTCCTGGTTTGATTTTTGTAAATTATATTTAATAACATGATAATAAATGTCATAATTGTTGTATATTCTTACATGTTTAGTGCTTCTCATCTATATCCTTATGCCATATAGACAGGATAATATCAGCTTTATGTTTAAAGCTTAGTTCTTTGAGGAGAAGAATGGATGAAAACTGGAAAGGCCTTTTTCAGTATCTACCTATCATAAAATTACTTATCTTATAGCTAGAAGAACTTTAAGATGATATGCTCCAGCCCCTGTCTACAAGTAAATCAAGAATTATTTGTAGTTTACAGATGAAAGAATTGATACCTAATGGTATATAGGAACCAAGTAATACAAGTTGTCTGCTTCTCAATGCAATGATTCCACCATAATATTTTAACACACAATCTCTGAATCCCATTATTTATATGTCTTCCTTGATACCCACTATACCCCTCATTGTCTGTGGAATATTTTTATACTTATAGACTAAATCGCGGGTCCATCTAACCACACACTGTATTTTTAGTCCATCTTTTTTCCCCTGCATGGATGGTTTGATTTTTTTAAATTATTAGATCTCATTGAGGAGGTTCTATAGTATTTTTAAATGATGCAATCAATGTGATGCATCCTCAAAAAGATACATTTCAGAGAACTCATCATCTATAGAGGAATACCTCTTCCTTTTGGACTTCCATTGTTGATGGTGGCATTATGCATATTACTACATGGAAAATGACAAAACAGTCTCTTGGTAGGTGGTTAGTTTGGAAACATGGTCTTTTATGAGCCTAGCTGGACATTAAGCTAATCAAGTTTACCCTCACTCATTTTAGTCAACAGTTGAAGTGAAGATGTGTATGACGATACTATGAAGTGCCATTGAAGATCATTTTCTGTATCATGTCAGTTTTTTAATAAGACACTTTAAATTTATTTACATTACTAATACCTTAGTAAGTCTAGATAATCATCAAAACTACAAATCAAGCCCTGATTTGGAAATTGACATTTTCCTCACCCTGAGGTATTTTTTTTAATTTTCATTTAAGGTTTAGTTCCAAATTCTATCTTTTCCTCTGCCTCCTCCCTAGGAAGATAAATATATTTAGATATAGATTATACATGTGCTATTATGTAAAACATTTCGTATTAGTCATTTTGTACAAAAAGTTTAAAATAAAAGAAAAAAAAAGAAAGTGAAAGATAGCATTTTTAACTTATTGGTCCATTTTATTAAAACAGTCTTTGGGTATCCCTCCAGCTACATCCCATCTTTTTCTTCCCTTTCATAACATAATTTCTTAGAAAACCACTTTATTCCTATGTTTTCATTTCCTTATCATTCTGTTATATTTTTTGCACTTTTTATTTTTTAATAAATTTTTTTGTTTTCCAATTATATACAATAGTAGTTTCTACCTATCATTTTTGTAAGGTTTTGAATTTTACAATTTTCCTTCACCTCCCCCAGAAAGCAGTCTGATAATCTTCACATTGTTTCCATGCTACACATAAACAAGATTGAATGTGTTGAGAAAATAATCATATCCTTGAGAAAATAAAATATCAGAGATAGCAAAATTATGTAGTAAATGAGATATGTTTTAAAAAAAAATGAAGCTACTAGACTTTGGTCTTTGTTTAAGCTCCACAATTCATTCTCTGGATACAGATGGTATTCTCTGTCACAAATACTCTAAAATTGTCTCTGATTATTACATTAATGGAATGAACAAGTCCATTAAGATTGATCATCACCCCCATGTTGCTGTTAGGGTGTACAATATTCTTCTGGTTCTGGACATTTTGCTCAATATCAGTTCATGCAAGTCCTTCCAGGCTTCTCTAAATTCCCATCCCTCTTGGTTTCTAATAGAACAATAGTGTTCCATAACATGCATATACCACAATGTTTGGACATTCACTCAATTTCCAATTCTTTGCTACCACAAACAGGGCTGCTATAAATATTTTTTTACAAGTGATTTTTTTACCCTTTTTGCATCATCTCTTTAGGGTATAGACCCAGTAGTGGTATTGCTGGATCAAAGGGTATGCACGTTTTTATTGCCTTTGGACATAATTCCAAATTTCTCTCCAGAAAGGTTGGATTAGTTCACAGCTCCACCAACAATGCATTAGTGTCCCAGATTTCCCACATCCCTTCCAATATTGATCATTGTCCTTTCTTGCCATATTGTCCAGTCTGAGAGGTGTGAGGTGGTACTTCAGAGATGTTTTATTTTGCATTTCTTCAGTCAGTAATGATTTGGAGCAAGTTTTCATAAGACTATGAATAGCTTTGATTTCCTTGTCCATAAATTGCTTTTGCATATCCTTTGACCATTTTTCAATTGGGGAATGGCTTGTTTGGTTTTTTTTTTATCAATTTAACTCAGTTCTCAATATATTTCAGAAATAAGTCCTTTCTCAGAAATACTAGTTGTAAAAATTGTTTCCCAATTTACTACAGTTCCTTTGATCTTGGTTACAATAGTCTTGTTTGTACAAGAGCTTTTTACGTTAATGTAACCAAAATTATCTAGTTTGTATTTAATGATGCTCTCCATCTCTTCCTTGGTGATAAACTGTTTACCTTTCCATAGATCTGACTGGTAAACTATTCCTCAATCTCCTAGTTTGCTTATAATATTGTCTTTTATGTCTAAATCCTGCAGCCATATTGATCTTACCTTGGTATAGGGTGTGAGATGTTGGTCTAATCCAAGTTTCTGCCATACTAACTTCCAATTTCCCCAACAGTTTTTACCTGAAGAGAGAGTTCTTATCCCAGAAACTGGGGTTCTTTGGGTTTAGCAAACAGCATATTACTACAGTCCTTTCTTGCTGTTTCTTTTGCACCTAGTCTATTCCACTGAACCACCACTCTATTTCTTAGCCAGTACTAGGCAGTTTTGATGACTGATGATTTATAATAGAATTTTAGATCTGGTAAGGCTAAGCCACCTTTTTAAGCACTGTTTTCATTAAATCTGTGGATATTCTTGACCTTTTTTGTTTCTCCATATGAATTTAGTTACAATTTCTTATAGCTCATTAAAGTAATTTCTTGGAAGTTTGATTGGAGGGCACTAAATAAGTAGTTTAATTTAGGCAGAATTGTCATTTTTATTATATTAGCTAGGCCTATTCATGTACAGTTGTTATTTTCCCAGGTATTTTAACATGATTTTATCTGTGTGACAGGTGTTTTTATAGTTGTTTTCGTAGAGTTTCTGAGTCTGCCTTGGAAGACAGACTCCCAAGTATTTTATATTATCTGAAGTTACTATTACTATAAATGGGATTTCTCTTTCTAGCTCTTGCTGCTGTATATTGCTAGTAATATATAGAAATGCTGAGGATATATGTGGGTTTACTGTATGTCCTGTGACTTCACTAAAGTTGCTAATTGTTTCTAATAGGTTTTTTTTAGTTAGTTTTTTTTTTGCAAGGCATTTGGGGTTAAGTGGCTTGCAGCCACACAGATAGTTAATTAAGTTCTAGTAGGTTTTTAGGTGATTTGGGGGGATTCTTTAGAAATACCATCATGCCATCTGTAAAGAGTGAGAGTTTGTTTCTTCCTTCACAATTCTAATTCCTTCGATTTCTTTTTCTTCTCTTATTGCTGAAGCTAACATTTCTAATACTATATTGAATAGTAGTAGTGTTAGTGGACATCCTTGTTTCACCCCTGATCTTATTGGGAATGCCACTAGTTTATCTCCAATGCATATAATGCTTATTGAAATTTTCAGATAGGGGCAACTAGGTGGCGCAGTGGATAGAGCACCAGCCCTGGTGTCAGGAGTCTGGTCTCAGATACTTAATAATTACCTAATTGTGTGGCCTTAGACAAGCCACTTAACCCAATTGGCTTGTAAAAACTAAAAAAAAAAAAAAGTTTCAGATACTGCTTATTATTTTAAGGAACATCCATTTATTCCTATGCTCTCTAGTGTTTTTAGTACGAATGGGTGCTGTATTTTGTGAAAGGCTTTTTCAGCATCTATTGAGATAATCATATGATTTTTGTTAGATTTGTTATGGATATAGTCAATTATAATAACAGTTTTCCTAATATTGAACCAAACCTTCATTCCTGGGATAAGCTCTACTTGGCCATAGTGTATTATCCTAGTGATAACTTGTTGTAATTGCTTTGCTAAGATTTTATTTAAGACTTTTACATACATATTCATTAGGGAAATTGATCTATAATTTTCTTTCTGTTTTTGAATCTTCCTGGTTTAGATATCAGCACCATATTGGTCATAAGAGTTAGGCAGCATTCCTTCTTCACCTATTTTTCCTCAAAGAGTTTATATAGAATTAGAACCAATTGTTCCTCAAATGTTTGATAGAATTCACTTGTGAATCCATCAGACCCTAGAGATTTTTTTGTAAGCAGCTCAATAATGGCTTGTTGAATTTCTTTTTCTGAGATAGGTTATTTAAGTATTTAATTTCCTCTTCATTTAACCTGGGCAACTTATATTTTTGTAAATATTCATCCATTTCACTTAAATTATCATCAAATTTATTGGCATACAGTTGGGCAAAATAATTCCTAATTATTACTTTAATTTCCTTCTAATTGGTGGTGAATTCACCTTTTCATTTATGATATTTGTAATTTGGTTTTCTTCTTTTTTAAATCAAATTAACCAAAGGTTTCTCAGTTTTATTTTTGTTCATAAAGCCAACTCTTGTTTTTATTTATTAGTTCAATAGTTTTCTTGCTTCTGATTTTATTAATTTTTCCTTTAATTTTAGAATTTCTAATTTAGAATTTAATTGGGGGGGCATTTGTTCTTTCTCAAATTTTTTTTGTTGCATGCTTAATTCATTGATTTCCTCTTTCTCTCTTTAATTCATGTAAGCATTTAAAGATATACTATATCCCCTAATAACTACCTTGGCTGTTGTGGTATGTTGTCTCATTATTGTCATTATCTAGGATGAAATCATTAATTCTAACTATGATTTGTTGTTGATCCATTCATTCTTTAAAATGAGATTCTTTAGTTTTCAATTAGTTTTTAGATCTATCTCTCTATGGCCCATTATTGCACATGATTTTTATTGTATTATGATCTGAGAAAGAAGTATTCACTATTTCTGCCTTTCTTCATTTGATTATAAGGTTTTTATGCCCTAGTACATGGTCAATTTTTGTGTAAGTCCCATGTACTGCAGAAAAAAAGTATATTCCTTCCTATCCCTATTAAATTTTCTCCAAAGATCTATCATGGCTAGGTTTTCTAACATTCTATTTATTTCCTTAAGTTCCTTCTTGTTTATTTTATAGTTAGATTTATCTAAATTTGAGAGAGATAGGTTGAGGTCTCACACCAATAGAGTTTTGTTGTCTATTTGTTCCTGTAACTCATTCAGCTTCTCCCCCTAAGAATTTTGATTCTATACTGCTTGGTGCATATATATTTAGTAGTGAAATTGGTTCATTGTCTATGGTACCTTTTAGAAGGATATAGTTTCTGTCCTCATCTCTTTTAATGAGATGTACTTTTGCAGCTGCTTTGTCTGAGATAAGGATTGCTACCCTTGCCTTTTTCACTTCAGCTGAAGCAAAATATATTCTGCTCCAACCTTTTACCTTTACTCTATGTAACTCTCTGCTTCAAATGAGTTTCATGTAAGCAGTAGGATTCTGGTTTTTAATCCACTCTGCTATTTGCTTATGTTTTATGGGAGAGTTCATCCCATTCACATTACATTGAAAGTTATAATTACTAACTCCTTATTGCCTTCCATATCTTCCCTCTATTTGTATTTCCCCTTTTTCACTTTATCCATATTCCCCAATATTTTGGTTCTGAATATCACCTCCTTCAGTGTGTTTTCCCCTTATATCCATGGAGGCTTGTTACTGTGTTCATTCTGGCAAGTCATTTTCTCCTACAGGTTTGGGGGGATGGGGGGAGATGCAACTGGAAACACAGGGACTCCTCTGAAAATATAGGGCTCATGTCCCTGGTCTTGTAGACCAGTCAAGCTGACCAGATTGATGTCCAGCTGCACTCTGGAACTCTCCCTCCAGCCCTCTTGGAGCTCTCCCACCCACTGCTCACACAGCCAAAGCTTCTGCAGCTGTTTTCATGTTGGTCCCCCCACAGCCCCTGTGCTGGCTCTCTGCCCCCAACTAATCTACACTCCCCTGAGGATACACCTTCTTAGTTGATGTTCTTCTTCTAGGTTCTTTTTCTATGTATTATGGATCTAAATTCTGTTAAGAGGCTTGATTCACATTAATTCTGGGGGAAAACCACTAGTACTTAACACAGTGCCTAGCTTCTCTCCACCATCTTGGCCAGAAGTCCCTATAAGATAGGATTTTTTAGAAAGATAGAATTCAAACAATTTCAGTTCTGTATTTAAACAATATAAGTTCTTTCTCTGTAGGCAAGTAGTAAACTTCATCTTTAGTCCTTTGGAACTGTCTTGGGCATTGTATTGCTAAGAATTGCTAAGTCATTCACAATTTCTCACTGAACAGTGTTGTTCTCTTCACTTTACTATGCATCAGTTCATGTAAGCCTTTCCAGGTTTTTCTGAAATCATTCTGTTTGTCAACAACTATTCTTATAGTATAAAAATATTGCATTATAATCATATACTACAACTTGTCTATCCATTCTCCAAATTATTGGCATTCCCTTTCATTTCCAATTTTTAATCACAACAAAAAGAGCAGCTATAGATGTTGTTTGAGTTTTTTTTAACAAATAAGTCCTGTCCCCTTTTTTTGGATGTCTTTGAAATATAGACCCAGTAGTGGTTTTGCTGTATCAAAGGGTAGCATATCAGTTCTTATGTTTTCATTAAAGATAACACTAAACCACTTGACAATTATTCTCATAAAGATTTTATAGAGATGGAAAAAGTAAGCCTATATTAATAGTTATTGATATCCTCTTGGTCTCTTTTTTTGTTGTTGTTGTTTGTAGGACAATGGGGTTAAGTGACTTGCCCAAGGTCACACAGCTACAGTCCTCCTCCTGACTACAAGACTGGTGTTCTATCTAGCTGTGCCACCTTGGTTACTCTCTTTGACTGTTTTTGATTCTTTCTAGATTCTTTTGAATTTTCCCCTCTTTCAGATATCTTGAAAGTTGAATCCTCAAGGATTCAAAATTATAATGCCTTTGGCACAGACTCTTCCCCCTAGTACTTAGTCATACTCAATTATTCTTCTCATCTTTGCATTAGTATCATTTTCAGTTCTTATAGTTTGTTGGGGACAGATGTACTGTATTTAGATTCTAAATGTGGTAAATCCTCTGTCATCAATGATGATATTTTACTAAAGAAATGCTAACAGCTATGTACCATTTTTATTTGCTTATTCTTCTCCCTCTAGTTTCATCTATAAATACTTTTGGGATGATTTTTCTTAGTTGAGTATTATACCAAGCTTTTTAAAGACTCATTTTCTACTCCACTGCTTTTGGCTGTTTTGTTAGATGGCATTGCTCAATAATCTTTTACCTTCCTCTCTGTAAGATACTTTTAGTTTTCAAATTAATTTATATTCTATAGCATTGCTGCCAGTGGCTTCCATATTCATCTTGGAAAAGAGAATAAGTATTTACTGTCTGAAGTGTTTGGGTTTTTTTTAGTTTTAGCTTTTTTCTTTATATTAATTAAACTTCTGTAAGAAACAGTGATAGTACATATAGATGTATCTTCCTTTATCTATTGCTCATTTTTGCATCAACATTTTCTCATATGCATAGGGAAGATGGGTGATTGCAATTAAATTTCTCCTTTTCAATCTGTCTGCTTTCTTCTAATTTGGTGTGGATTTCAACCTTTAATCTAGTAATCGCTCTGCATATCTAATTAAAAATTACTCCTTTATTGGTACAAATTTGTTCCTAATTGTTAAGATAGAGTCAATTTCATATTTGTGTAGCACATGCTCTTAGGTGAAAATCACAAGCTCCATTTGCATTGATAAACCTGCTCTCCAGAGCATATAATGAGTCTTAGGTGCTAGAGATAACCTCAAGAAGTTGGAAGTTGTTTTACTAATACTATAACTCACAAGTCCCCACTGGTAAGATTCTGCCTGTTATTATCAACTAGTTAGATTCAATTTTTAGAAAAGGGGACTAAGAGTAAGAACATTTGCCTAAAATATCCCACCAGAATTCTGTCATACAGTCTCCCACTAGTACATATAGAATCCAAGGAAAGTTGGCTCAAGCTTAGAGAGCATATGTGACAAGGGGGTACCTCGGAGTTCTGGGATTTAAGTTAATATAAGGTGTCTTTGGAGACTGCTATATCCTCTGCTCTGAACTCCTGTCCTTAGTAGTTGTTAGTCACTAAGAGGAAAGGGAATAGTATTTATGAGGTGCCTACCATGTACCAGGTATTGTTCTAACGAGAAGAATATCTATTTCTTTTGATTTGTGATGTTTTTCAGTGCTCTTCACTAGCAGTTGATTTCTAATTGGTGCCAAAATAACCTCTTCAGATACTTAAATTGTTTCATGGGAATTTGCTGTGTTACTGATGATCTATTAGTTATCACTGAGCTCGAGGGATTGAATGTAAGTTCTGTATGGGGGTAAAAGGAAGAATGGAACACAACAACCGAATGAAATTTAGTCAATCATCTAAATGTTCCTAAATACCTAAGTATTTATCATACAGTATTTGAAATTTACATATTAAGGGAGCAGCTAGGTGGCGCAGTGGATAGAGCACCGGCCCTGGAGTCAGAAGTACCTGAGTTCAAATCCAGCCTCAGACATTTAAAAATTACATAGCTTGGGCAAGCCACTTAACCCCATTGCCTTGCAAAAGAAAAAAGAGAAAGAAATTTATGTATTAAAATTTTCCATTGCATCAGAAAACCTAGATGTCAGTCAGACTCATAGCCCATTTACCATTTAAAATATGTTTCTTTTTAGGCAATTATCTCTAATCACCAGATTAGAGATTCTGTCCTTGCTTCATAAAGGAAAGTCTATAATTTAGATTTCTCAAGTATGTTTTCTTTTCATTTGAATTCTCAACATATTCTGAAATGAGGGGTTCATTTCTTTCCCACCTAAGTCATTTGAAAGTTAGTGGGACATTAATTCATTAAATAAAGATAGGGAGGAAAAATTGACCCATATTGCTTTGACATAGAATAATAAAAAATCTCCAAGTTGAGGGAAGATTTCCTAATGAAGAATATGAGTTCTTGATTTTGGTTTGATCATATAAGAAGTATGTGTCTTTTCTTTTTTTGGAATCAAGGTCTTACAATGATGCATCAATGAGTATAGGTACATCCTTTTTATTCTTTTTTTTTTATCACAAAGTCTTTCATTTGAGCCAGGCCAGTCGGCTGACATACTGCTCATTAATCATACATACTAACTTGAGTAGTTAAGGCTATAAAATCCAACTTACCCCTCTCTCCACAGGGACTAGTTCCTATTTTCAAAATGTGATGACATACGCTTCAGACACTGCTAATTAGGCCTTTCCCTTGAAAATTTATCCTGACATGTTTCAAGAACATTTTTTTTCTCTTGAGTACAAGTTCATTAAATTATTAATTTCCTTTTATATGCCTTGTAAGATTCCCTGTATGATACAGTTTGCTTATATCTTAAACATTTATTAATCATGTTCTTCATGATGAATATTAAAGTTAATCAGCATAATTGTTTGAATGGTTCTTCTTTCAATTTAAAAAAAAATAACGAACAGGTGGATATTAGAGCATAGTGGGTATTATGATCACAGACATCAAACAATAAATCCAATTTGATAAATATACTATACATGTGAATAGGTAGACTGCTTAAACAGTAAAGACCTCATTATCTTCAATAATGGAGAGAACTAGTAGCACAGAAAGTCCAAAAGGTATATTCCCAATTCATTTCTACAGAATTTTTAAATGTATTATTTATCCTGAGTTTTGCAACTGTTCTTACCTTCCAAATTATGCTAAACTTTGGCTAGCATTTAAGTTGGCTTACATTCTCTGAATGCACTCCAATTGAAAATAAGAACAGAGGGCTTCCAAACAAATTAGAAGACAAGTTTACCAGCTAGAAATTTTAAAACTCATGCGAAAAATCTAGAGAAAACATAATGGACACAGAGATAGTAGGGAGTGGATTTCAGGTCAGAGATTATCCAGTCAGGATTAGAACAGGAAGAATTGTGATTCCTTACTCAGGGATACTGAAACAACTACTTGTCAGTCTGATAGCAGTGATAAAGAATCCTATTGTCTTATCAAAATGGATGACACCTTTCCAGTTATGTCATTTATGTGGGCACAAATAATACTACCAGAAGGAACATAAAAAATTGCCAAAAATCATTGTCTTGAGCAGGAACCTGAAGGCTATGAGAGCAAAGACTATGTTTTCCTTTCTCTGCCCTTTGAAGACATAGGGTACAGAAAAGAAAAATTATTTTGGAAAATGATAGTTGGCTAAAAAATATGGTGTCTTAAAAATGGGATTTTGATTTCTGGATCATGGCTTAAAATATGATGACAGATTCCTGCTTTAAAATGGAGTAAACCCAACAAAGGCTGATAGGAATATCATTGCTAGGTATCCTACAAATCTAATCAAAAAGGCTTTAAACTACAACAGATGAAAAAAGGGAAAAGATTGCATGTATATAGCTAAATAAAAGAAAGAAAGAGAATAGCAGCAAAGACATCCACAAATTCACAATATTTGAAGGACTCTCATGTGAGAGATGGATTAGAACTTTCTGTTTGGCCCCAGAGGGCAGAACTAGGAGTAATGACTGTGTATAGAGGAAAATTTAGACTTATTGTCAGGAAAAATTACCTACCAATTAGATCTAACCAAAAGTGGAATGAGATGCCTCGAGGAGTTTTGGTTTACCACTCCTTGGAAGTCTTTAAATGATGACTGGATGATAACCACTTCTTGTATACATTAGGATTACTTTTGTTGCATGAGTTGGATTAGAGGGCCACTTAAGTTTCTTCCATCTCTCAAACTCTGGAATTCTGATTTAATGTTCTACCTTAAAAGTTTTGGCAGTAGTAAAGAGAGTATGCTTTTATAAGAATTTTCTCCTTTGGTGAATATCATTAGAAGGTGGGAAAAAATCATGAAAAAGAATTGAAGAGTAATTTATAGAGAAAGAAATTTCAAAATTTATATTGGGGGAGTTGTGAGTAGTTTTGGATGATAGTGCAACTTATTGGAAAGAATCAAATCTTTCTGAAATATCATTTGCTGGACTTGGATTCAGAAGTATTTGGTTGCAATCTTTTTTTTGATCTTGGGAAAGTCATTTAATCTCACTGAGCTTCAGTTTTCTCATCTATGATGTAGGAATATAAATATTTATACAACCTGCCTGACAGAAGTATTGTGATAAAAGTATTTTAAAGATATATCATTTACTTTTTATGCAATTTTAACAAATCCTGATTTCTAGCTATACTAAATTGAAAAATGTATTAATTTCCTCCTGAAATTATAAGAACAGAGATTTAATATTAAGCTTACATAGAACTGAAACTTATTTTTGAGTTATAAGAGACATCCATTGGACTGCTTCTAGAAATCAGTGCATTCCTACATCTTATCAACTCCCAAACTGAAATATCTCTTACATCTATTTTTCTCTTTTCCATTGCCACGACCCGTACACAGTCCCTCATTACCAATCACCTGGACTACTGCAGTAACCTCTTAGCAAGTTTTTCCGATCTTATTTTCTCCCCCTTATAAGCCATCCTTTAAGCCATTGGCAGAATAGCTTACTTTTTTTTTAATACTTCCAGTACCTAGTAGAATGTCTTAACAGATAGTAGGTAGTTAACAGATGTTGGTGGAGATAAGTTTAATCTATATTTTTGTTCATCTATGCTTTATAGGATATTTGACTTTATGTCCAAAACATAATTCAGCTGCCATATTTTAAAATATATCTAATATGGAATGAAATAGGTTTAATAGTAGGCTTAGGGAACCCTAAATTACAAAGTGGATAGATCTTTGGGAGTCAGGAAGATCTGAATTCAAATCTGATCTCAGATACCTACTAGCTGTGTGAGCCTGGACAAGTCACTTAACTGTTTTCCTGAGTTTCTTCATCTGTAAAATGAGCTGGAGAAGGAAAGGGCAACCTACTTCAGTATCTTTGCCAAAGAAAATTCCAAATGGGATCACAAAGAATCAGACACAATAGAACAACAATGGTGTGATTACTGTTTTCCCTAGAAAAACACACATTCCACTTCCATTTTTTATACCATTGATTTCCAAAGATGCTTTTACCAACTTCTTACCTATTGTAAATCTTACTTCTCTTCATAAAAATATATGTGTATATATGGATGTGTGTATGTATATGTTTATACAGAGAGAGAGGTGGGGGAGAGAGATGGACCAGAGACAGAGAGACACAGAAACCCAAAGGGAGTGACAGAGACAGACAGAAACAGAGCTTCAACTTTCAAGATTTTTTTTTAATGTTTGTGTAATTAACTCCTCATTCACAGATATGGGTGCCAATCAAAGCTGTCTTTTCTTTCTTGGCACTTTCTTGATACCTTGTTTAGACTGAGCTGATGTACAAGTGTGTACACATACAGACACGCAGACACACACACACACACATACACACACAAAATCACATAAGAGTAGGAAATTATTTGAAAAGAGACCATTGTGTTAGTGAAACCAGACGTTTAGAAAGACAAGTCAAGTAGGTGTATCATTTTACCACTTTGGGTCTTAAATATGTAACTTTATTTCACTTAAATTGTTCCCCTAACTTTATCTTTACCATGATCATAATTTAAAAAAATTGCCAGCTCAGCAAGTCATTTGTTAATGATATTTTTCACTTCACCAAGCTCTTAGAATACTGACTGCTTAAGACAGTTTAAGGCACAAGTACTAATATGCTAGAAATCATCCTGTGAACATTAGGTTATTTTTATTGTTGAGATTTCTTTCAATTATTTAAATAGTCTTTTTTATTCTATTTGAGTGATTGTGGCATCCTTTCATGACTTTTTAACTATGCCTATATAGGCAAAGTGAATTAGAGAATTAAAATAATTAGATAATTTGAGCAAAATTACACAATTGGGGCAAAAAATCCCATATTGATTTTGTTTAATCTTAGATGGAATATTGCAAATAGATAACTTATATGAATCAAACTCTGTTCAATGGCTCATCTTCATTTCACTCATGCAAACACAGACTAAAGTCAATAATTGTATTAGAAAATCTTTGAGGTCTTCACTACCCACAAGAGAATGGAGCATTGCATTCTCTGATCTCCATTATTTGTTAAGCTCACAAAAGTTTGTCAGATTTCAGTACTAGAACATTAGTGACATATAAATTAATTCTTTATTACCACTCGCCCCCATTAATGGAAAAACATATTAGTACAGCTAATACAAACCATAAGATAATCCTAATTTACTTTAATAGTTTTTTTTGCTAGGTATCAAATTTATTGTAGCAATTTTACCTATGGAATAATATTTTGCTTAGATTAATATTCAAATTTGTTGTATCTGCCTAATTGATAACAAGTGACGAAAATGAAAGTAGTCTCATGAAAAATTCTGGAAGGGATTAAAGATTGCAAAGTACTTTTCATATATTGAGTTATTTGATCTTCTAACTATAATATTGACTAGCATTAATATACTGCTTTAATAGGTGTTGTTTTACATATGTTATCTTATTTGATCTTTGCAATAATCCTGTGAAGTAGGTGTAATTATTCTTATTTTACACATAAAGAAATTTAGGCTCAGAGAGATTAAATGATTGCCCAGGATCAACTTAGGAAATGTCTCAGGCAAAATTTGAACTCTGGTCTTTTTTTCTTTATTTTTAATTTCAATGAATAAACATTCATTTTTCTCCTTTTTTTTATCTAGACCCTCCCCCAGTTTAGAAGAGAAAGAAAAAACTAAACTCTGGTCAGTCATCCAAGCATAAAGTCAACAATTAGTAATTGATTATCATTTTAGGAAAGTGAATATCATGTAACTTTTAAAATATTCTTTAAGATTTGTTAGCAAAAATACTTTTCTCTGAGTGCAAACATGATCATGTTAAAAACTAGTGACTTCTGTTTACATAAAAAAAAGCTATTCGCCAATTGACAAATGGTCAAAGGATATGCAGAGACAATTTACAGATGAGGAAATCAAAGCAATCCATAGTCATATGAAAAATTGCTCTAAATTATTACTTATTAGAGAAATGAAAATGAAAACCTCTCTGAGGTACCACCTCATACCTCTCAGGCTGGGCAATATGGCAAGAAAGGACAGTGATCAATGTTGGAAGGGATGTGGGAAATTTGAGACACTAATGCATTGTTGGTGGAGCTGTGAACTCATCCAACCTTTCTGGAGAGCAATTTGGAATTACTCCCAAGGGCAATAAAAATGTGCATACCTTTGATCCAGCAATACCGCTACTGGGTCTATACCCTGAAGAGATGATGAAAAAGGGTAAAAACATCACTTGTACAAAAATATTCATAGCAGCCCTGTTTGTGGTGGCAAAGAATTGTAAATCAAGTGAATGTCCATCAAATGGGGAATGGCTGAACAAATTGTGGTCTATGTACATTATGGAACACTTTCTGATTATTTGAGTAGTCAGGAGGACTGTACATAGAAGTCATAGGTGTGAATTGAATATTATAGGATAATTATCTAAAAAATAATATAAAGGAGTGAGAAAGAGGGATACACTGGGAGAAAGGGGAATGGAAAGATAGAATGGGATAAATTATCTTACATAAAAGAAGCAGAGAACTGTTATAGTGGAGAAGATGGGGGAGGTTGGTGGGAACATTTGAACCTACTCTCACCAGAATTGACTCTAAGAAGGAATAAATAATATACACACTCAACTGGGATAGATATCTATCTTACTCTACAGGAAAGTCAGAAACAAAACAATTTTGAGAAAGGATAGGGTGAAAGGAGAGAGAGAGAGAAGGATAAATTGGGGGAGGAATAGAATGGAGGGGGAATGCATGGTAATCATAACTAAAAAAATATACCAAATACCTTATAAAGTTCTCATTTCTCAAGTACATAGAAACTGAGTCAAATTTATAAAAATATCTCATTCCCCAATGTGTGGAAAAAAGAATATGAATAGACAGCTTTCAAATAAATAATTCCAAGTTGTCTATAGTCATATGAAAATGCTCTAAATTGGGGATGCTGGGTGGATAGAGCACTGGCCCTGGAGTCAGGAGTACCTGAGTTCAAATCTGGCCTCAGACATTTAATAATTACCTAGTTGTGTGGCCTTGGGCAAGTCACTTAACCCCATTTGCCTTGCAAAAGCCTAAAAAAATTGCTCTAAATCACCATTGATTATAGAAATGCAAAATTAAAGAAAAAACTCTGAGGTACCACATAAATGACTAAAATGGCAGAAAAGGAAAATGACAAATGTTGGAGCGGATGTGGGAAAATAAGTACATTAGATCACTGTTGGTGGAATTGTGCGTGGATCCAATCATTCTGGAGAGCAATTTAGAAGTATATCCAAAGAACTAGGAAACTGGACATAACTTTTGACCCAGAAATACAACTATTGGGTCTGTATCCCAAAGATATTTTCAAAAAAGGAAAAAAAATCTACATGAATAAAAAATATTTATAGCAGCTCCTTTTGTGGTGGTTAAGATTTGAAAGTTAAGGAGATTCCCATCAGTTGATGAATAAGTTGTGGCATATGATTGTTATGGAATACAATCATGCTATAAGAAATGATGAGCAGGATAATTTCAGAAAAGCCTAAAAAGATTAACATGAACTGATAGAAAGTGAAGTAAGCAGAACCAGGAGACTATTACACAGTAACACCAATATTGTATGATGATCAACTGTGAATGACTTAGCTATTCTCAGCAATACAATGAGACAATACAATTCTGAATAACTTATGAAGAAAAATGTTACCTCCTTCCAGAGAAAGAACTAAGGGAACTTCACTGCAGATCGAAGCATACTTTTTCAAACTTTATTTTTCCTGTTTTTTTTTAAAAATCTGTTTTATTTTACAACATGATTAATATGGAAATATGTTTTACATGACTATGCATATACATATAACCTATACCAAACTTCTTTATGGGGACTCAGGACAGGGACTTGGGGAAGGAGGGAGAGAATTTGGAACGCAAATGTCTAAAAGGCAAATGTTAAAAATTATTTTTACATGTACTTGGAAAAATTATTTTTAAAAAAGAGAGAAAAGAAAAGAATAGAAGGTAACCTTTTTGACCACTCTCTGCTTCCCATTTTTACAAAACACTCGCTTCCAAAAGAAACCTTAGGAAAGTCTGCACTCTTGCTTCAAAATGGGGGGTGGGGTGGGGATGAAGTGGTGAGGTTTCATTCCACTCTATTATGAGTTAGGGAAAGGAAAAATCTCTGGCCAGAACAGCCAATGCTGATATTGCAAAAGAAATTCAGTTCAATTTAGTGCTAAACACTGTATCGTACAACAGAAATTCTAGGACAAAAATGAAAACTGACCCAATCAGTATTAGCCCCTGCCCTCAAGGTTCTTACATACTATTGGGAGATCTAACAGGCATAAAGACTAAAACACATAAAATATATGTAACAGGCAGCTAGTGGATAGAGCACAGGCCCTGGGAGTCAGGAAGACCTGAGTTCAAATTTGACTTTAGACACATAATAATTACTTAGCTGTGTAATCTTGAGCTAGTCACTTAACCCCATCACCTTGTAAAATCCCCCTCCCAAAAAAAAATGCAAAGAAGAAACAAAGACTTTTTTGGGTTGAGGAAGGGACTATTTGTTGGGGGCAGGCAGGGATGATTAGGATAGTTTTCCTACATGAAGTGGCATTTGGTTGAGATTTAAAAGAAGTAAATGATTTTATTAAGCTGAGGAGGGACTGCATTCCAGGCATGGAAAACAGCTTGTGCAGAGGTACAGGGACAGGAAATGGAATATCATTCTTGGGCAGCAGGTGCAGTCTGGCAGGAACATCAACAGAACATAAAGGGAACAGTAACTCGAGCCAGAGAGTGACAGATTTTATAGAGCTGGTCATGCTATTGGAGGTATACAAGATGTCCACGAGTAAATAAATTCAAAATATAATAGAGAAAGAGAGACAGACAGACAGATACACACTGAAACCAAGTGACCATTAATAGAAGTTCCTGGCTAATGACTGGGCTGATTAGGAAAAACGCTACCTAGGAAATGACTCTTGAGCAGTGCTTTAAAGGCAAAAGGGAATTCTATGAGAAAAGTAGCAAAGCTTGAGCCTTTAGAAAAGACAGGTTTGACAAAAAGAAAGGGTGTATGGAAAAACCTATTTCCTCAGCCCCTCATAGTTCTTTCCCATCACCAACCTAATACTACCACCTGCCTCTACCCTACTTTCTTCTCCCCAACCAATGGAATCTCTGCCTGAAGTCATGAGATATATCATCAGAGGTTTGAAGCTACAGAAGGTCACATAAGTCATTACCAAGGGGTGAAATGATGGGAAATTCTCCAACCACCTAGAAGGCTACAGTAAGAGATGTGTTAACAGACAGCTTTGGAAATATAAACATTTTCCCATAGGGTTGCTATTTAAAGTGATGATTTGCTTCATAGTTAATACTGTTAATGCAATCCTATATTTCAGATACAGTATAGATTAAATAGGATTTGGGGCTGTCCTGGATTCCTAATAGCAATATTTCTGTGAGGAAAAGCATACAAGTATCAAACAGCCAATATCCAAATTACCTTTGGGAACACAGCTTGTTCATAAATCAGAGGCTGCCTCTAATTTCACATATAAACATCAAATAAACATTTTCATATTATGTACAACACATCAAATAAAACAAAAAAATCCTACAAAATAGACAATATTTCAAAAATTTGAATCCATTTTAATGGTAGTTTTTTAAATGCTCAGGAATGATAATTTACTTTTGAAAAATAAGTACCTTCTGTCATAACTAAGAATCTTTGCACCTAGGTCAGTGGATAAGGGAGTCTCCTCCTCCTCCTCAGAAGAGGAGTGACCCCCAGGAGGCAGATGGGAGGAAATTGTCCCCAAAATACAAGAGGTTTCTATGCTATTCATTCAGAGCGGGGCGGGGGGGGAGGTAGAGGGTATGAACCAAAGAAGAATATGAGGAGAGAAATATTGTCTTTGGAAAATTATCAAAAAAAAACTTGGAATAGCATGAGTTGGGGGGGTAAGAAGACACATGCACACATGCAAACACATAATCATTATACACTATTTGCAAAGAGAACTTAAGTGATTGTGTAATTCAGGGCAGTAATATGTATCATTTGATTTAGATGCCCAGTAGTTCAAATGATGACTTGTGAATGCTTTATTTCTGTGTCTTATAAAACATGGACCACAGTCACTCTGACAATTAATTTTTAAAACTATCACTCAGGTGAAATTAAATGAATAATCTGTTTGAGTTTAACCCTTCCCCTCCCAAGTTGCCATAAGTGCCTGCTTTGGAGCAAAGGTACAAGAGAAGCTGAACCATTGATTTGAATTTACCAAACTCAGATATCTTCCTTCTTGCAGAACCAGTAAATCACCCTTGGCTGTCATTGATTTTGTTTCTCTTCATGTGCTTGTGAATGCATAAACTATAGTAATTTCTTGTGCTAAATAAAGTTTTATCATTGATTAGGTTCCACAAGGGACTAATTGTTTTTTGTTTACAAAAAGAAGCAATATATTGAATTTTAGGAAATGTGCAATCTCAGACACCATAATGAATTTTATTTGAGGGTCTAGTTTTAAGGATTTCTAATACTGAAATGTGTGTTTACATTGCTTGTTTACATCTTCCATTCATCAGAATGTCTCTTAGACCTAGATTTATATGAGGAAGAATACATGAATGGCTAATCTTCTTTCTTTATGTATTAAAATAGCATAAAATCAGTACTATAGTGATGAGTCAGGAATAATAATAATAATAATAGCTAGCATTTCTATAGAGCTTTAAGGTTTCCAAAAACTTTACATTTATTATATATTTTTATCTTTACAACAACCCTGGGATGTAGGTATGATTATTAAATCCATTTTAGATAAGAGGAAAAGGAGAAGAGTTTAAGTGACTTGCCAAAGGTCATACACATAATTAAAACCTGAGGTCAGAATTGAACTCAGGTCTTTTAGCTGCAAAAATCAACCCTCTATTCATTACCCCACCTAGCTTCCTCTAAATGACAAGAAAGCCAATCTATGAAAGTCTTGGCTTCATATCATTTTCCCAAGCAGCATAGAATACCCTTCCTTAGACAAAGTTTAAGTGATTAGCCCAAGATCATACTGTAAGTGTCTGAGACTGTTGAATTCTGCTTTTCTTAACTTGAAGACCAGCAGTCTGTCCACTGTGACTAAATATCCAAAAAAGATAAATCTTACATATTAAGATGAAATTTAATAGAGGAATTTTTTTACATTTTTGCCTTACACTTGGGTTCCAGTGCAAGATGAAAGAGGCATGGATTGAAAGCAGTTTGCCTGAAGATCTTGTAGTTTTAATGGACTACAAGATCAAAACAAGTCAACCATGTTTATGGCAGCCAAAAAAAAGATGATCTTGAACTGCTTTATGAAACAGAGATTCTGAGAATTAGATTTTAGCCCATGGCACTTTGCTTTAGTAAGACATATCTACAGTATTGTGTTCAGTTCTAGGCATTACATTTCAGAATTGATACTGGTAAACTGGAAAGCATCCAGCAAGGGCAGATAAGAGTAGTGTAGGTTTTCAAGTCCAATAAGGATTGGTTGAAGGACTGGGCATGTGTAGACAGGGAAAGAGACAATATAGAGAGACATGATCACTGTCTTCATGTACTCAGGGCTGTCTTCTGGAAGAGGGATTAAGGCAGAATTTGGAACAATTACTGGGAATTTAAAAGAGGTGATTTTAGGTAGTATATAAGGAATTTCATCAATTAAAGCTACCCAAAAGAAGACCAAGCTATCTTCATAAGTAGTAGTCCCAATCATTGAGGATCTTCAAGAAGGAATGGTTATCTGTTCTAAGCAGGGCTTCTTTGGGAGGTATAAGATGGTTCATAGCCCACAAGGTTCTTTTTAACTTTAAAATTTCATGGTTTCCTAGTTATGTGAACCAAATCAACGTACAGCTTTTTTTTAAAAAAGCAGAGGGAGGGTAGAATTTACATGATAATTTTATTGGATATTTGGAGGGAATAGCAAATTGTACATAGTAGATTGGCAATTTCTTGTGCAATCATCTTTTTTATTATACTGTGTTATAGGAATTCTTGTTTTCTTCAGTAAATTGAAAATAAAATAAATTAAGAAAATAAAATGACAAAATTCAAAGAACTTCACATCACTAATGAAACAGCTGAAAATAAGCTGAGATTTTTAAAACGTTGGTTAATATACAATATGCCATTGTCATTTTTAATGGGTTAAGATGATAAATATGGTCACTCTTGAGTTTCAAATAATAGCACTATCAGATGAAATGGAATTTATTATTAGGTCATCTTTCATATACATTTAAGCAGCAGCAAGGAGGGTAGAGGCTACTGATAAAAATTAATATGATGCAAATATGTAGCATAGCATCATTATGAAGATACTAGCCTGTGGCATTTAGAACTAATTGATAGTGTAGTCAGTGATATAGAATCATGTGGATTGAGAAAGATTTTGATCTTGGGTATTTGTGCTGTCAACAAACCTGTCTGAAAATTTTTCTTACCTTAAAAAAACTAAAACTGATTTCCATTTCTCTTTTTTTTTTGTTTAAAGGGAAGGCGTGGCAAAACAGGCCCCCCTGGAAAACCAGGACCACCAGGACCTCCTGTAAGTAAATAAAGAAGAGGACTTCTTTGTTTTTCCTCAGCTGTGGCTATGATTTTTTTAAAAAAATCTTTGTTTATAGTGTTTTAATAATATTTTTTATCTACCCTTAACCCAGACATATACACATCTACCCAGTAACCCCAGAAAATACTTCCTCAAATCCTCTTCAGAATTGTTGAACTCAGCCACAAGGTGCTAATGCTTCTGAGTATCATCCCTCATGTACAGTTATTTCTCAGACTCTGTGGGGAGGCCTAGGATCTATACCTCCTACAATCCAGAAGCATCTTAGATGTCAAAAATATGCTGCTTTCCAGAGATGACTATTTCAGAATTCCAAAGAGAGACCCTCTCACTCTATCCCTGTTGGAGTCCATTTTTTCCCATTGTCTTAAATTACACCCTGTGATAAATACATTTTCCATTCTATGTGATTTTTGTCTATGTTCTTTTATAAATTTGTCACAGGAAGTCCACCTATCCGACTGGAGTCTTCCCCCACTCTCTCTTAACATCCAGAGAATACTACTAGCTGTATGTCATCCCTGGCCCTTGCCAGGTGACCAGTCAATTCTCTGTTCCCATCAATCATTTCCTCAGGGTTCCTTAGGAAAGTTCTAGTAAAAATAAAAGCTTCCTAAGAGCAGAGACCATTATCTCTCTATTTTTTTTTGTTTGTATCCCTAATCTTTAGTAAACATTTTATAAATACTTGTTGAATTGAATAGACTACACAGAGAGAATGTTGAGTACCTAGAACTTCAGAACTGAAGAGATCACATAGAAAATGACACTGAAGAGGAAGGAAAGGGAATAAGAATAAGGAAAAGGGAATAATTTATATAACATCTACTATTTGCTTGGTACTGTAATAAGAACTTTCAAAACCTTTTCTCATTTAAAATTTGTGGATTGGGAAACTGAAGTACATTTATGGATTAGAAAACTGAGGCACAAGAGAGGTTGTGACCAATGCTACATATAGCCAGTTAGAGACAGAAATGGAATTGGAGCCCAGATCTGACTTCCAGTCCAACTCATTCTGATAAACTGAATAGACCACTAAGTTTACTGCCCAAAGGGCCACTTAGATTTTGTACAAATGCACTAAGTGAACAGGATGAGTCACAGCTGATCCATTTATTTCTGCCACTCTGACCATCCAAGCGAATTGCCACTTTATTGATTTGACTGTGGCAATTAGCCTGAAAAAAAATGGATTGAGCATCCTGGGATGAAGTCTTTCAGAGACTCTGCATTGTTGGCTTTTATTGCAATTTTTTTTGGCAAGATGAAGGACATGAATTGGAATTTCCAATTATTGTCTTGTGTTTTAAAGAAGAAAAGCTAGTGCATGCTAACAGGGCAGATTAGACCTTCACATAGTTTACCAAATGTATGAGGCTGTGTTTAAGAGAGGATAATGATTGTCTCAGAGGAGGAATTCAAATGATGAAGGCCTTTGTGATTGAGCTTGCCAAATGTCTGAGTAGCATAAAGGATTAGACCTCATTCTGGAATGAGTACTCGACTATAGATCAAATGAGTTTACTGAAGAATTAAAAAGATTAAGAAATGCATAACTATATGAAAGGATTTATAGCTTGGAATATTAGAGTTTTTAACTCAGAGGCAAACACATGTATGATTGGGCAGGGAGAGGGCAGAGGATGAAAGATTGGCATTGTTTTTACTTAATGTATGTGATTCAGAATGCAGTCTCAGACACAGGTCCGATGCACTATGTTCATTAAACCTTGAATAGCACAGCATTAGGAAGAAAAATTGGTTATTTGTCTTAGGGGTTTTTTTTTAATTTAATTAGATCCAATTTTCTGAATTACAGTAAACAGAAGAAATCCACACAAGAAGGAGACAATTCTTTAAATCATATGTTATATTTTGATAAGAAGTTAAAGGAAAAACTTGGCTATATTGACTCTAAGCTAGTTTGTTGTTTGTTTTTTCTGCCTCTTGAATAAATATGTGTCTGCTAAAACTACTTCTACAAACTAATATTTTAGATGTTTTGATTTACTAGACTGACTCCATCATGACCTGAATTGACTAGCTATAGATAAAAACTGATGTTTCATTGTTTTTGTATTTACATTTTTAGAGAGAGGGCAAGAATGGTTTTGAGAAAGAATGTGAAGCAATTAGCTCCCCAATATAACTCAAATTTTCATAGGGCTTTAAGGTAATCAAGATGCTTTCCTTCCAACAGCCTGGTAAGGTGGGTAGTATAACTGCATTATCATATTTTACAGATGAAGAAAAGGAGGCTCTGAATCCTAGTCACTTACCCAAAATTACATGATTATTAAGTGATGAAGCTGGTATTTGAACTTTAAGACTTTCAAGTCTAGGTCTTTGTACTACACCATGCTGCTTCCTACCAGTACAAGACAATGAAAACAAATTTTAAAAATTGATGTAACATATAGAACATTTCCTAAGGCAAGGGTAACTTAGCCTTTTTTGTGCATCATAGATTCTTTTGGTTTTAGTGAAAGTTATGTACCCATTCTCAGGAAAATTATTTTACATATATTCAAGAAAATACAAATGATTCCAAATGCCTTAACAAAACTTTAATAGTTTAAAACTGTACCAAGGTATTTGGGGAGGGGCAGCTAGGTGATGCAGTGGATGGAGTACTAACCCTGGAGTAGGCGGACCTGGAGTTCAAATTCTATCTCAGATACTCAATGATTACCACCTGGCTGTGTGATCTTGGGCAAGTCACTTAAATCCCATTGCCTTGCACAAAAAAAAAGAAAGAAAGAAATTTTGGGATACTTGGTGTATAGAATTACAAAGGAAATCAACTACATTGAATTAAATGAAATATGAATATACATATTTGCATATATACACAATATGTATATTATACACATCTATACATACACACATATGCACATAACATACCAAGCCACATTAAGAGACCCCATGAAATCTACCCACACACTCTTTGAGGGAATCCATGGACTCCAATTTAAGAACCCAGGTCAAAAAAGAGTTTCTTCCCCTTGGGTTAAACAAAAAGGAATTTCTTCAACGTACATATCTATCAAGGTATCTAAAGAAACTTGGTTCAGAAAGAGAACCTAAATTCATTGCTATTTTCATTATATTTATTTTAGTACTTCATAGATCCATAATTTCATCAGTGTGCTTATTTCTTCATTATCCAAGCAGATCTATACCTTGGTATTTAGTTTGATAAACTGCTGTGCCAAGAAATAATTTATCGCCCGTTGACCAATGTCCTAGTAATGAGTCTTTCTGACCTTGGTGGGACTTATCTTCAGACAGACAAGTCCCATCATCTGTTTAGTCCTGTAGGTTTTTTAAATATGCATCTCCACTTCTACCCTGCTCTCAATAGTATGTAATCTCCTTGAACACAAGTCTATTTCGTTTTTGCCTTTGTTCACTCCATGCCTACAGGATCTGACACATAATAGGCTAATACATATTTTTCAAGTTGGTAGTAATTGTCAGACAGTACTGTACAACCATAACAGAATCATAAGACGCAGAGAATTTACAGATGGAAGAGAATTAGGGACTTTTAATCCAATCCAAACTCAAAATGTACCTTCAGTAGAATATACTTGGCAAGTAGTCATCTAGCCTCTGCTTTCAGACCTTCAACAATAATGATAATTTATATCTATGTATTTTTCCAAGGTTTGCAAAGTGTTTTATAAATATCTCATCTGATCCTCAATAGCCATCTTGTGAAGGAGGTGCTATTATTTTGCTTTTACATTACAGAGATTATCTCATTTTCTTCTTACAGCAAACTTGAGGCTAAGCATGTCCAGTACCTTCAGACCATTCTCATAATACATAGACTTAAAGGCCCTTTGTTATCCTAGAGTTTTCCTTAGCATCTAGGGGTACAGTGAATTGAGCTCTTGACCAGGAGACTGGAATTAAAATCAGATAATTTGACTGTGTGACCCTGGATAAGTCACTTAATCTTTTCCTGCCTCAGTTTCCTCTTCTGTGAAATGGAACTTAATAATAGTACCTTTTTCTCAAGATTGTGGTAAGGAGAAAAATGAGATATTTATAATGTAACTCACAAACTTTAAAGTCCTATATAAATATAGCTAATATTTTTTAATTTTTATATTATACTATTATGCTGTTATTATATATTATATTGCATTATATATTTATATAATATACTTATATATTATAATATACTTATACTACACTTATATTAGTAATAATTACTGTTATTATGTGTACACTGTCTAACTTATCAATATCTCTTTCTTAAACTGTTTTTGCCAGAAGTGAACACTTAGACATCAAAAAGACAGTATTAGTTACCACCATCATATAGCAGAATTGATATTTAATGAAGTGTTGTTTTTAATTTTATTTTGAACTAATTTTAATATCAGTAAGTTTCCTTGGGACCATGTTTGCATGTCATTTTATAGGATCAAAATATAAAGATCTATATAAATATAACTTTTTTGGACAGTTTTTCTCTTTTTCCTCTTCTTCTCTCCCCCATTCCAATTGCTTATTGATATGAAACTCCCAATGAGGAAACACCTTTACCTCTACCAAGGCAGATCAATGATTGTTCCTGAACTTGTGATTTTAAAGAGTTTTTGAAGCATGAGAGATTAAGTAACTTTCCCAAGGTCACAAAGTCAATATATGTCTTTCTGATTCCAAGCTTTCCATCTCCTGCTTTAAAATGTTGGTAGCCTTCAAGTTCTTTTTTTCTTCTCAGTCACCTATGCTAAGTTCCAGTCTATAGCAAAATAGAGTGGAGAGCTACCAGCAAAAATCTTAATCTCAAAACTTCTGCACTCTTTTTCTTATGTAAAGACCACTACTAATGATAGAAAAATATGTGCTATTCTCTTTTCGTGGGCTTTCAATATAAATAATGAGGCATATCTATATATACATATATATATATGAGTTAGTCTTATTTTTGACAAATACAAAAAAAAAATCTATTGCACTATATGAAAAGGAAAAGTACCAATTATGGACCTCAAAGAGAACAAGAGTAAAAGGAATAGGGAAAGAATTTGTGATTGCATTGATATAGGTATCCATGTAAGAAAATTCCCTCTGACAATTACAGGTACTATCTCCCTAAACTAAAAGATTAAGCTGCTCAGTCACACAGCCAGCATGTAGCACAGGCAGAACTTGTACCCACATGTTCTTGGAGTTAAGCCAACAGTAAATGTCGGTTATCTATCCTCCATGTCAAAATGCCTCTTGGGGGAGATATATATATGGAAAATAAATATCTAGAAATTAAAATATAAACATATTAAACTAAACATTTTAAAGTATCTGATTGATCCTCTAAGCTTTGAAAAAAACTGAAAAACTTCTGAGACCTTTTTTTTAATTGTGGATCATTCTGGTCCAGTGGAAATTTTTTTAAAAAGAAAAGAAAAGGAGTCAAAGTATGTGAATCTTTTCTCCCTCTGACCTAAAGCAAACTCCTCTCCTTTTAATCTTACAGGTAGTCTCTGGGAGAAGAATTGTTTTTGTTTAGGAATGCCAAGTGAAGATGAAAAGTTAATTTTAAAAGGAAAAGTCTTTTGAAGTACAGAAAGCCTTGGAGAATAAAGTAGTTCTACCTAATCCTTTCAAGTCTGATTATTTTTACCTAAACCAAATTCAGTATTGCTTCCTTTTATACTTAAGAAATAGTAGTATCAACAATATTTCTCAAGCTGGAATATCACAGCGTTATTTCCTACAAATCCTCTTTTAGCTGGTTTTGATTTCATCTGAAATAAGTTCCATAAAAAAACTGTTCTCTTAGAGCAAAAAGACTTATTGGATGTATAGTGACTTGTCTGGACTTAGTAATTGAATTGTTTTTATGTTGACAACATGTTGCAATGAATAGAGATCTGGCCTGGGAACCAAGAAGATCTGGATTCAGGTTCTACCTCTTACCTGTGTGACCCTTGGCAATTCTCAGTCCTATAGTCAATTCTAAAGTCAAATGTGTTTTTAACTTTGGTTCTATGAACTTTATATACATAGGTAGATAACTAGATAGATGAAACATGTAGTTTCTTTTGTAATCCTCTGCATTTTATTTTATGCATTTAAAAATAATAGTCTGAGAAGGGATTCATAGGTTTTACCAGATTACTAAAAGGTGTCTGTGATACAAAAAGGATTAAGAATCCCTGCTCTAAGATTATAAATTGCAGAAAAGGTGGTAACTGCATTAGAAGAAAGAGTTTCCACATTTGGGAATTGTCTATCCCAAATTTAGTTCCCTACATCAATTTTCCAAAAGATCACACTACTCATCACACCTCCATAAACAACCACTTCAAAAAGCAATTTTTTTGTATTCATCCAAGTTTCAAAAATCAGTTGAAATGTCTATCCCTTTTAAATCTATGGGTTATAAAACCTTAATTAGAAGTAATACTTATAAAACAAGAATATTTTGCTTTCCATGTAGCTGAGAATTCCCAGAAACATTTTTTTCATCTTGATGATTGAATCTACACTGTGATAATTCCTCTTTCAAAAATCATTTAGAATTTAACCCAACCAAGTCTTCTCATCCCTTTTGACTCTGGTTCATTGCCTCCCTTAAAGCCTAGCTAGCTAGGCTAGCCCTTAGAGAGTGACAGATTCTGAGACTATACCTGAAACCTCTCCATCTAGGGAGAATCTAGTAGAGTTTGCCCTCTGCTGGCATATGCTGCAGATACCTAAGGTCACCTTAGGAGAAGATAGAATAGGACCTAGGAAAAAATGTTTTTGTCACAAATATTTATAAAATGTAATAATAGTCTTTTTATCTTATTAATCAGGACCAGATATACATGTATAGATAAAAAGGCCTCCTTCCTGACCTCCCAAATATCTTTCCCATCTGATTGATAAAATTTGAAGTTTCCTTAATGGAAAACAAAGCTTTTCATCCAATAATAACTTGCAAATTGATCAGAAAGTGAGTAGTAGGAAACTATCACGTGTTAGGTGTTAGGAAGACAGAAAGGCAAAAAAAAAAGGACTTGAATTTGTTTTAAATGCCACTGAGGAAAACAAATTAGGAATGGAAGGTAGTGTTTGTAATGAAATACTTTTGAGAATTTCCTGACCATCAGAGCTGTCCAACAGGAAATAGGTTATAAGACAGAATGAGAAATATAAGATGTCTAGGATGCTGTGGAGGAGACTTGGATTCATTACTTCCAGTCTGTTCCAGCTCTCTGTCTTTAAGGAATATATATTCTACTGAAAAGGTAACATATGCATATCTAGGTATATTAAAAAAACAAAAATATAAGCTAATTTGAAGGATCAAAGTATTAGCAATTGGGTAGACCAGGATTGACTTCCTGTAGAACAAAAGAGAAAACCATCCTAGCTTAGCACTGTCATGGTAACAACAGATAGGACTGGAAATTCAATAAATCTAAGAGCTTTTAGGGTTGGATTAACTAAATGTTTGACCAAATATAGCAGGTGATGTTATAAATATCCAAATGGTCCTCGGAAGAAAAAAGTCTCGCACCACTGTTGTCAAGGGTGGCACCTGAGCTGTTTTGAAGCAAAACAAGGATTGTAAAAAGTAGAGGTAACTACTCTTCACCCTGCCAAGAGGGTATTTTGGGTTTAATTTTCAGTAAAGTGTCAATGACTGATACAGGTTCCTCTATTTACAACCTTGAACATAAGGCATGGAACTGAGAGAGAAAGGAGACAATATCATGAAACTAGGAAGGTTTCAGAAAAAAGGAGCTTGGCAGTGCCAAAGAAAATTTTGTCTACTTCACCAGTTTGCCTTCTATCAGCCTTTGTTACTAAGTGTGGAATCCTTAGCCTAATTGAATCTTTCTTTGATGATTCAGGATGTTGCAGTGCCTCTAGGTCATCATTCTGAGCATCAATTCTAATTGTACAGCACTGCAGCTGTAAGAGATTGAGCTGAGTCAGCCCTGACCTCTTAGAAATTGATTTTAGTGTAATCCCTGATATTAGTTTATTTTCTTGGGATTTGCCTTCTCCTTTGCTTTTTTCCTCTCCTTCAAAGAGGAATATGGCTTAAAAAATGCTGTCTAATGAAAGTGATTTTTTTCCCTCCAAATGTCTTTCAGGGAAGCCACTCATATAATAATACAAACATAGAAGCCTTTCTAATCAAAGTCTTAAGCAATAAATAGGTGATTGTAACATTTATATTTAATTACTCAGTGATAATTTTTTTTCCTCCTGTTTATAGCTTACTCCCACTCACATGTTGCTGGGTGACTTAACTAAACATTTTTTTTCCTGCCAGGTTTGGTTAATTTTAGTTTTACGGTGCTTTCATTCTCAGATAGATACTACTATATTACCAGCCCTGTGGCGAAATCACTGGAATGAACTGGGTGTGTTAAACCTGGAGAAGAGAAAAACCTTCAGGAGATACAAAAGCTGTCTTCAGATATTTGAGAGCCTGTCATTGGGAGGAGGGCTTGAATTTGTTCTAAATGTCACTGAAGAAAACAAATTAGGAATGGAAGATAGTGTTTGCAAGGAAGTAGTGTTGAGAATTTCCTGACCATCAGAGCTGTCCAACAAGAAATAGGTTGTAAGACAGAATGGAAAGGATAAGATGTCAAGGATGCTATAGAAGAGACTTCATTGGATGGAAGATTGGATTCATTACTTCCAGTCTATTCCAGCTCTCTGATTCAGTGTTCTAAATAGAGCACTTCTCTTTATATTTTCCTTAAAATCCTTACAATATGTTCATCAATTGTGAAAATATTTGGGGAGAAGGAGAAAGGGAGAGACAGAAAGACAGACAAACACAGAGACATACAAAGAGAGAGAGAGAGAGACACAGAAAGAGAGATGCACAAGGACACAAAGACAGAGACAGGCAAGAGAGGAAGAGAGAGGAGAGTGAGATGGGATGAAAGAGAGAAGAGGGGAGAAGGAAAGAGAAAGCTTGTTTTTAAACTAATGAGGCTTTGTTTAAGATTTGGAAAGCCTTAGTTTATTTCAAAACATTCTCATTTTGAGTTGCTTTATAAAAACTGAGGAAAACAACTAGAAATATGGAGGAGGGGAAGGCACACAGGAGAATTCATCTAATGAGCCATTACAAATAGCCATATGAGCTCACCCATTTGACATTCTCCTTTGCCTTTCATTCATCACTACTGTTTTTAAAAAGACATTTATTAAAAAGCCACATTAATTTTAAAATGTGTTATTATTTCTTCTTGATACTGGCCTCTTGATAGTCTTCCCTTTCTTCCTGGCATTGTTTTTGTGCATTGTTCAATTAGTGTAATATGAGAATCAAGCAGTGTTCTCAGATTTGTCACAATTTAGTGCATGGTGATTTATGCAGAAAATGGGAAGCCAAGAAATCAGAAAAGTAAGGCAGCAGCACCCTCTAGTGTTGCTGCAGAAGGTTTTCTGTCTATTTAAACAAGAATGACACCATTTCATAGAAGGGAGGACAGAAGTCGTTCATTCTAACACATACTAGATGAGGGGTCCCCTCTATAATCCATAGGAAAGAGTCATCCAATCTCTGCTGGGAAAATTTAGTGGCAAATGACTCATTACCTACCAGTCCACTCTGGGACTATTCTAATTATTAGGGGATTTTTTTTCCTTTTATTGAGCCAAAATCTGCCTTAATCATTCAGCTATTTGTAAGTTATTGCTATTGGTCAAAAGTTTTTCAATATATGAAATAATAATAAATCTTTTTTGCAATTTATCTTCAATTAATTCTATATTTTCTACTTAGCAAATATCTCACGTGAGCTTCTATTGTGTGTAAGGTGGAGTTTTTTATACCACTTTTATCATTTTATTATTTAATTAGAAGGTACTTAAGTATCTTCCTTGAAATGAAATTCTTGTTTCATGGGGCTATTAAATGACTATATATTGAAAAAATGTTTGATAATATCAGTGTATTTGAATTGAGTAGTTATTTTCTCTCACAAATATCATGTCTTCTAAAAATTATTGGTAATTGAGTACACACATATAATGTAGTAAACCCTTCCTATGAGAGTATGAATAGACTTTCTTTGTTCAAGCTTTCACATTTTAGGTTTAAATTCCACATAGTAGAACCTCTTTCAAATTCAAAATAATAGTTAAATTTTGGGGAATGTGAGATTTAATTAAATTGTGTCTAACCACTCAGTGACTACATGACTTTGAGCAAGTCATTTAACCCCTCTGGGCCTCAGTGTCCACATCCATGAAATGAAGGAATTTGAAAAGATGATCTCTAAGGTCCTTTCCAGCACTAATGTTCTATGAATGGTCCCCAAAGTGAAAACACTTGTTTTCATTGGTTCTTAAAACATTCAAAACACTTTCAATTTCAGCCTTGATTGAATCTACTGATCAACATCTATTTCTTTTAAAACAAAGGATTCAACCACATGAAACACAGACTGTCTTTACCTCCCAGTGCAGATCCTGGTGCTTACAGACTAGCTTACAGCTAGAAATGATTGATGGGTATAACACTACACATAGATAGCTGTTGAAGGTAGTTCTTTGTATATGGAATTGAGGGTTATAATAGTAATATGTGTTTTATACAGATATATGTGGTAATACATGTGTGTTTATACAAAATATACATATATATTCCTTTATAGTATATGCAGATAATTAAATTGATAATAATTACTTCACAAGTAAAATAACCCTGGAAGGCATAGAGCAACTAGGACATCAAGAAATAAGATTAAATGGTCTATCCAGGGTCCCCAATATTAAATATAAAATCTGAAACACATCCAGTCTTCAAATTCTTACTTAATATTTAATATACTTAAGTACTTAAATACTTGTTTTTATGTAGATTATACTTTTATATTAAGTACTTTCAGTACTTAATATTTAAAATATTTAAGTTTCCTTTTCCATCCCAAATGACTGCTGCTATACCTGTTTTCTCAATTCCCTTAGAGCCTAGGTAGATGGAATTAATGAATGATTTCAGTTTGTAGGAGTCCACCTAAAATTATGTTATTGGATGTATTAGATAAATGGACCCTCACAAAATATTTTGAGCAAAAAAATTAATTTGTTAATATTTAAATATATAGTATAAAGATACTTGTATTTTAATGTTATTTACAGGTCATTGTAGTCATTAATATAATTTGACTTCTAGAAACTTTGATCAGAAATTTGGGATTGTGAGGGATATTATCTTTCCTATTAACAAGAGACCTCAGTTGTCAACTCCCTCTATTAAATGACCACAGATAGTTTGCAGTGAATATTTATTTAATTTAATTTCAGGAAAAACTAAGCTATTTGATTATAATAAATAGTAGTTTTACATTATCATATAAACAAGAGAACTGTTTCATATTAAAAAGCACATTAAGTTCTATAAAATGAAAATCTCATCAGTTAATCATTCCAACTGCCACTTGTCCCTACTGGGGTCACAGGTCCAGGAAGAACAGCTGTTGGCAACATTGCTAAAATTCCCATGTCACCTTATGGAATACACAAATAGTGAAATATGCCACAGGAGGCAGCTGAGGTTATCAATCTCATTTAATTTATTAAAAGCTTGTGCTTGGCTTTAGTTTCTGACTCAGTTTATTTGGCACATTATTAGAAGTTTATTTGGCACATTATTAGACATTTCTTAACTTTCTGGGTATGCAAGTAGGATGAGCTTTGCCTTCATTTCCAGGTATTTGTGTTTTTTCATTTCATTTTGAAGCTGAATCTTACCATCCCTAAACTTTCTCAGTGTTAGGTGACACTCTGTGGGTCTCTACTAGTTTCATGTGAGTCTCATATTCTCATCAATTTTGGAATCACAGACTTAAAACTGGGAAAGGACAAGTATAGATCCAGAAAAATAAGTAATCTCAGCCCATCTAGTCAACCCCTTATTTGACAAATGAGAAATCTAAAAACCAGGGAGTTAAGTTACTTAATCAAATTCACATAGGTAATGTGCCAGAGGTAGGATTGAACCCAAGTCTTGCAACTCTGGAGTCGGAAGTGTTGCCATTGGTGATTACATACCTCACTCCCTTCATTTTATAGATGAAGATTGAGGCCCAAAGAAGTTAACTGAATTTCCTATGATCGTACAGGTTATAAATGGTAGGACCAGGATTTGAGCTATGCAGACCAAAATTTACAGGTAGTATCATGGTAAAAGTAGGTTGTAAATCCAGTATTGTTTTATTTTTATTCAGAAGTCATTGGTTTTATTTTTTTTTCATCCATATGCACATTATATATTTCCAAGTTACAAAATTTCCCTCCACCCTCCCTTCCTACTCCCCTCCCCTCAGCAGGGAACAGTCAGGTTAACATTTTACATACAAATTTTGATAAACATGTTTACAAATTAGTTATTTTAGGCATGGGCAATTAGGATTAAGGGAAAGAGATACATAATAGTTTTTATTAGTGTTAGATTTGGAAGGGTCGGATTTTCTCTGTGTTTTGTTTTCTGGTTTTCTTTTGTTCTGAGTGGGGATAATATAGTCCATAGCTTAGTCAAATATAGTTGTCCCAGCTCTCTGGATAGCTGAGAGGATCTGCTTCCATCAAGGTTGTTCATCTCATAATGTTGTTGATGTATACATTGTTCTCTTGGTTCTACTCCCTTCACTCAGCATCAGATCCTGTAAGTCATTCTATGCTTCTCTAGAGTCTGACCTTTTATGGTTTCTTATAGAACAATAATATTCCATAAATTTCATGTATCATAACTTGTTTAGTCATTCTCTAATTGATGGACATCTCCTCAATTTCTAATTCTTTACCACTACAAAAAGAGCTTCTATGAATATTTTGGAACATGTAGGACTTTTCCCATTTTAATAATTTCTTCTGGATATAGACTTAGAATTGGAATTGCTGGGTCAAAGGGTATGAACAGTTTTATTGCTCTTTGGGCATAGTTCCATATTGCTCTCCAGAAAGGTTGGAAACATTCACAATTCCATCAATATCCCAATCCTCCCATAACCTCTCCAATATTGATCATCTTCCCTTTTTCTCATCTTGACTAACCTAATAGGTAGAAAATGATACTTCATTGTTGTTTGAATTTGCATTTCTCTAATCAATCATGATTTGGAGCATTTTTTTCATATGACTATAGTGTTAATTTGTTCATTTGAAAACTGTCTGTTATATCCTTTAACCATTTCTCAATTGGGGGAATGACTTGTGAAACCCAGGGTTTTGAATCTGAACACATTGCTCTTAGATCTTTGATTTATAACAGGAAGTGAGTGACCTCAGATATGATCTAGTTCAACCCCTTTACTTGACAAATTAGGAAAATGGAAACAAAGCAAAGTCCTTAGATTCCAATCCTATTTGACTGGTTTTGTGTGGATAATCTCTAAAGATGTTACTGAATTTAGTTTTCATTGGACTTTGGGAAGGTATTCAGAAAAGATTTGCTAAATAACTTAGATTTGTGTAGTCCTTGAGCTAAATAACATTTCTGTGAATTAGACAGGACTGGATTATTATCCCCATCTTGCCTAGAGAAAAATTAAGGGACTTGCTTAAGACAATAAACTTAGTAAATGACAAAATCTTAGTCCAATGATTACGATAGAAGGCTTTGGAAAGAGGGAATAAATAGAAAGAGCAGCTATGTGATTACGGAAATACTTATTCTCTTTTAATCATCCATTAGAGTGGAAAAGTGAGCGGAATCGTGACTGAAAAAAGCACCATCCTGTGTAACTAAAACCAGGGTAAATGTAGTTGTTCCTCTTGGTTCTGAAACCCAAGGACTATTTTTCTTCATTTATATCTTTGCCATACGCACACACACACACACACACACACACACACACACACACACACACACATCCATCATTCTTCATCCTGAATCTGTCACCTTTTAGTCAGGAGATGAGTAGCACAAATCATCACCAATCTTTTAATTCAGGATAAAAAGAAAGAATTATGTTATTTTTAAAAATATTTTAGGCCTGAAGTTCTTATCTGAGATCCATGAATGATAGACAGATTGATAGAAAATTAGATAGATATATACATACATGTATGCATATGTAGATAAATGAATTATTCCAATTACTATTTTTTGTAATATTTTTATTTTATTAATTTTTAAACAATATTCTGAGGTCTATAGACTTTATAGGGGGTCCAAGACATAAAAGGGTGAACAAATTCCTGATTTAGGACCTTATATGTTGTGCCTTTTGCCAACTGCTGCTGATTAAAGTTACCTTTAGCAAAACCTAAAGATTGGAGGAAACTCCTGAAGCTAGAATCAAAAGTGAAGAATATGATCACAGAGACAATTTACAAATGGTCCCATACCACCACCACCACCACCACTGTCAACTATCACCATTATCACCTCCCCAACTATCACCTCCTCATCCATCACCACCATCACCACCACCACCAACATTATTACTACCACTACTTCTGTATCCTATCCAAATTTCTAGCAAAACCTAAAAGTTGGAGCTAGAAGCTAGAATCAAAAGTAAAGAATAGGATCAAGAGACAATTTGCAAATGGTCCCATAACATTACCACCATCACCATCACACCACCTCCCCAACCACCACCAACACCATCATCAACATAACTACCGCCACCATTATCACCATCACCACGTCTACCGCCACCATCACCATCACTACTTCCATCATCACCACCTCCCCAACCACCACTAGCACTTCCACCACCACCATCAATCACCACCTCCACCACCACCACCAACATCACCACCACCTTCACCACCATCACCACCACCATCATTATCATCTTTACCACCTCCATCTCTTCCTCACCACCACCACCAACACTACTACCACCATCTCCCTCCATATCCAAAGTTATAGGACCTCCTACCCATATCTCTAGCAACAGGTCAGCCTGCCTCCTGCTATTCAAATTCAATAAATGCTTTTAGACTCTTACCATTCAGACATAATATCTGTGCCACCAGACTAGTTATCTTAAGTAGCCAGCAGTTTGCCTTGAAAATCTCATTTCCTCCACCTCAGGAAATATTGTCATTTTACCAACAATGAATGTTATCAGTTAATTACAGTAAACAGAAAATCAAAGCTTGGATAAGTGGGGGCGGCCTTCCTAGGCCCCATCCTGCAGAGAACTTTCTTGGGTGACATATTGGAAGATGCCTGAAATTAAAGATGGGAGACTGGGAACAGTGAGCTCCCACTGTTTATTTTGGTCATTGCTAGTCTTTTTGTACACCACTGGATGCAAATCATTTGTTTCACACATTCATGTCGCCATTCTTGCTCCTTTTCATGCCCCTGTTGCTTTTATCACCTTCTGTTAGGTCAATAAAGCTACCTCTGTTGTGTGGCAAAGTACTCTGGAGATCCCTGCTGTTTTTTATATGGCAGGAAGCTGACAAATAATATTTTTGTGTTTGCAGGACATACTGGGGCATGGATGAATCTGAAACATTTTATGGCTGGATAAGCAAACAGGCAGCATTATTTTTTAAAGGTGATTTTTATCAACCCCTCCTACTGGGAAAACCATTCAAAAATGTTCCACAACCACCATATCAATTATGTCCAAAGGTCTAACACAGATGAGATAGATTTGTTTCATGGTATCTGAGAGATGATGGGAGCCCTTTGCAAATGACTGCGTTTTTCCCCTATTTAGGGGAAAATAAGTGTTAAACCAAATGAGCTTCATATCATAATTTAGAAAATCTGTTTTTAAAAAATAGATTAATTATCCACACTGAATGCTTTTACTTTAACACTCCCCTCCTTCCACTCCTGTTCTAAAATGACATGTGAAACCAGGGACTGTGCAAAGCTGGAAAACAATAAGGTTGCATATTCAGTATTTTGCTTATTCATACAACCATAAACCGTCCATGCTTGAGTTGCCTCAATTACACAGCTCAATATGCAGGCCAAAAACAGACAAGCCAGCTCAAGTGAGCACTTCACTGGTATGCACAGAGGAACAAATTTGAAAAATGTCCAGAGTGGCAGATGGATAAAAGCCTGGTTCAAGAGACAGGAGCTGCCTTTGCTGCCATCCTTCACCTGCTCATTTCACTGCCTCTGAACTGTGATGCTAGCAATTTTTTAGACTGAGCTACAGATCTTTAGGGCTACAGATCTTTCTAAAGTACTGTACAGGTATGTGTCAGTAGAGAAGAGAGAGTGACAGTGGGAAAATTTATCAGGTGGCATTAAGGTATTTGGAAAAGATTTGGAAAAGATCCAAAAGCCTATAGCAGAAATGTCATTTAATTTTTAAAAGGAAAAACCCTCATAAAATATCGTGAATAATCCTTAGAAATCAATTATGAATGTATGCCCTTAAATACATATTCCCAGTAGTGGGATTGGTGGTGTCTACCTCCAATGCGCAGGAGTCCAAAGGCAGCATAACAATAGTACTTTTGTTGTTCAGTCATTTCAGTCATGTCTGACTCTTTGTGACCCCATTTGGAGTTTTCTTGGCAAATATTCTAAAGTGATTTTGCCATTCCTTCTTCAGTTTATATTACAGAAGAGGAAACTGAGGCAAAGTTGTATGACTTGCATAGAGTCACATAGCTAGGAAGTGTCTCTGACCAGATTTGAACTCAGATATTCCTGACTCCAGACCTGCTGGTCTATCTTCTATACCACCTAACTGCCCTTCTAGCCTTCCCTCTGCTATTTGTCCACTTTACCAAATAATGGTTCTACTTGCTTAGCTCAAAGAACATAAAATAAGAAGCACATGTTGATTGACTGTCTTTCTACCATTCTTTGTTCTAAAACTTTTCTCTTTTGTCCCTTCAATTTTTTTCACTCCTAAATTTCAATAGTCAAACTCTTCTATGCCCCCTTCTCATTTCTGAACATCTGTTGTATGCTCCCTTCTCATTTCTGGCATAGTCCCTACTCCAGGGAAACACCCCACCTGAGCTTGCAACTGGCCTACTGCAATAACCTTGGTAAGTTTTTCTGGGGTCAAATTGCTCCCCACCCCCACTCAGCTGTCAAATTGATCTTCCTAAAAGGTAGCCCATATCAACCCCACTCTTGACCATATCAACCCCACTCTTTCCCAAAAACTCAAGTTGCTCCCTGTTAGCCCAGAGCATCAAATATAAAATCCTCTGTTTGGCTTTTAAAGCATTTCATGACCTGCCCTCTTTCTAATCTCATATTTAGGTCCACTCCATATATTCTATGGTCCAGTGACACTGGCTTACAAAGCCTGGCCTCCTTGGTTTCCTTCAAATCTTAGCTAAAGTTCTACCTTCTGCAAAAAAACTGTTCCCAATCCTTCAAAAATCTTAATAAAATCTATGAGATTTGTCTATACATGTATGGATGTGTATATACATACATATATATATATATATATAATATATATACATATATGTAATCCCCCCCCCCCAATTAACATAGAGCTTAGTTGGTCCTTAATATACACTAATTGACTCACTGCCTGGCATTCTTACCACTTCCTGCAAGCCTTAAGGATCTGGACACCCCATTAGATGTTTGAACTTTGGAAGTTGGCTAAAATATTGACTGATATTGCTTGAATTAACATCCCTGGCCCCGATTCAAACACACCCATAACACACATTACCCTCCACTCTTAGGCCTTAAGATCCCAATTTCATCATCCTTTCTTCCTCTATATTCATATTTAACTTTCTACTTTCATAACAAATTTCAGCCTCTTCCATATTTCCAATGGAATTTAAACTATTTGAAGGAAGGGACTATTTTTGTTTTTGTTTTTGTCTTTATCTTTGCATCCTCAGAAGATATTTTGTTATTGTGGCTGTTGTTCAGTCATGTCTAACTCTTCATAACCTCATTTTGGAATATTCTTGGCAAAGATCCTGGAGTGGCTTGCTGTTTCCTTCTCCAGCTCATTTTACAGATGAGGAAATTTAGGCAAACAAGGTAAAATGACTTGCCTAGGGTCACACAACTATTAAGTGTCTAAACTAGATTTGAGCTTAGTTCTTCTTGCTCCAGGACCAAAGTTCTATCCACTTTGCCATCTAACTGCCCTTTTCTAAGTTTTTAATAAAGAACTTATTGAATTGAACTGAATTCTTCCATATGGTGACTTTTTTCTTACCCTTTCTCACTTCTTCTTAAATAACTTTTTAGGTTTTTTTCCTTCTTCTTAACAAGTCTCTAACCTAGAGTAATTTGTCCAGACTCAGTGTCCATCTCTTTTCAAATGTTCTGCCCTGCCAAGAGTCCCTGATACTCCAGCAAAACTAAACTCAGAATTATATCCTCTGGCCACTTTGTGGTTCTCACCCCTCTTGACCCCTCTACCTACTTCAACATTGCTAATGACCTCCTTATCCTTTTCTATCATGGATATCAGGGGCTTAATCCTCAGTCCCAGTTCTCTTCTTATGGCTACTATTATTCTTTGGTTCTCTGGTGTCTTTTCATTCCTCCCACTAATCGTAGGATCACTCAGGATTTGGTCCTAGGCCCACTGTTTTTAAGCCAAGAATTGAAATGTAACTGACTCCAGTTCCAATTCTCTGTTTAGTCTGAGTAAAAAAGATCACTCTCATTTCTCTCCCTGACAAATCTCACTTTATCTAACCCCCTTGCTTAGGATCATAGGATGATAGATCTACTCTTTCTCACTGAAATCTCCTCTTAAATGTGGACTTGGTACAACCACATTAAGCATCAGGCGAATGGCCAGCCTTAGCCTAAAAACCTCTAAATATTGATTATTCAACATAAACTAAAATATGAGAAAATTACCACATAGGGATAGAGTAAACTTTTAGTTTGATGATTGTGCTTAATCTTACTGAGAACTAATTTAAACAGGGGCTATAACATTTTTTTTATCTTGTATTTTCTTGAGGAGTGATAGTTCCTAGAACACAGTATGTCCACAAAGAACAGAAGGGGATGAGCATTCATTTATGTTGAGTTATTGAATTTGATTTAAATTATAAATTTATAAATTATACATTAAAACTTTGATTTAAATTATTTTAATGATTATGGTTGTTTGATAGTCTAATTCCTTAGCCTAGAAGCAGAGTTCTTAATGTAATTTGTGTCCTAGATCCCTTTGGTGGTCTGAAAAGGCCTTTAGACTCCTTTTTGGAATAATGAATAAAATTAAATTAAAACAAATTATATTGAAATACAGTTATCTAAATATATGTATTTTAAAGGCAAGTTTACAAAAAACATTAAATAAAAAAGCAGGTTTACAGATACACATTAAAAATCCTGGGCTAGACATACTTTTCTTAAATAGCTTACTATATTTAATAAGAAAGTGATGAATTGTTGTTGCTTTATTTTTTCTCAAATCATTTTTGCTATGTGGTAGGAAGGAAGTAAATAAGCATTTATTAAGTGTCTGCAATCTGCCAGGCACTGTGCCAAAGGTTTTATGAATATTACTCATTTACAGTTAAAGAAAACTGAGACAGGTAAGGCTAAGTGACTTGACCAGGGTGACATAGCTGGGAGGTGTATGAAGTTGCTGCTGTATCTGAAATAGGCAGTCTTTTTCCTTAAAGTTTCATCTATGGCAGGAAAAAAGAGAAAACAAAAATAATAGTAAATAACAATAAAATTATAATTATTATAAACATATATTTAATATAGATTGATATATTTTAAATAATTTTAATATTTAAATTTTAAGATCAATATTTTAAATTAATATATAAATTAAAATAACAATAAATAATACTAATAATAACACTATGCTTAGTTCTTTGTAAATATTATCCTATTTGATCCTTTCAATAACCCTAGGAGGTAGGTGTTATTTTACACTTGAGGGAACAAGTTGAGTGACTTGCCCAAGGTCACACAACTAGTAAGCATCTTGAGGGCACAGCTGAACTTGCTAACATCCTAATTCTAGGCTTAAATTTCTTATCTGTACTCCCTTCTCATTTTGATACCTGCTTCTCCCTTCCCTATTCCTTCTCATTGGTGATTTCCTCTCCTCTTTCCTCCAGATGATTAGGTTTCTTCATTCTTTCTCCTTCCTTTCCCTACTAAGTCCCTCTCTAAAGGAGGTTATCCACTTTCTTAATCAGAGTGTAAATTAGATTGTGATGAGCCTTAAGATAAACTTCCCACATGAATTTGCATTTTTGTAGTTAGATATATGCTTTTCTAAAAATTGATTGGCTCTCTAATTGTGGAATCTTAGATATTCACAAATGAGGAGAAAAAAATTTCTTAAATTGCTGAGAATATTGCCAAACATCTGAGATCTCAGAATATTCCTTTCAATTAAATTTTCCAGATGTTTATTAAACTTCCAATAGAGGCAGCTAAGAGAACATTGCTAACCTTGGAAATAACAGCTGTAGTACAGTGTTCAGATCTGCAATCTTATTACAAGGGGTTAGTGGATGATAAGGAAGTATAATCATGACACCAGAGAATATCAGATTTGGACGGTCTCAGGGACCACATTCAAAGAATAATCCCTTCCCTAACACATGTGACAAATTGTCATCAAACTTTTGACTCATATGTTGTTGTTCAGTCTTCATGACCCTATTTTGGGGTTTTTTTCTTTTTACTAGATCCTGGAATAGTTTACCATTTCCTATTCCAACTCATTTTCCAGATAAGGAAATTGAAATAAACAAGGTTAAGTGACTTGCCCAGAGTCACTCTGCTAGTGTCTGAGGATGGAAAATGAGTCTTCCTGACTCCAGGTCCTGCACACTAACCACTGCCCCATATAGTTGCCTGACTCACACATAGCTCAATAACTTCTTGTTGACTTCACTTGATGACTCCTGAAGCAGCTTGTTCCACTAAATATTAAATCAAGTCTAAACTTACCTTCTTGCAATTTGCTATTGTTTCCAGTTCTGCCCTCTGGGGTCAAACAGAACACAATTTAATCCCCATTTTATATGTCAACCTTTCTGGTATATGAAACCAACTTTCATCTCCCTTCCAGGTCCTTTCATCTGCAAGTCAAATATCCCTCTTATTTGTTGTCCATTCACTCGATCCTCTCTGGTTTACCTTTATCCTACCTAGATCCTAAAATATGGTAAGCAAAACTGAACAAACTAGTTTTGATATAATCTGACCAGGATATATAAAACAATCATCTCCTTCTTAGTCCTGGAAGTTATGCCTTCATTATAGACCAACAACCCATTAACATTTAATTCAGTTTGACTGGAGCAGAAGGGATATGAATAGAATGAGAATGTGATAGGTCTTAAAATAAGTTTGTGAGCAGACCATGGAGAACTTGAATGTCAAATTGAACAAATTAGGTTTTATCAGAAGGCAGTGGAAAACCAGTGAAGGTTTGGGGAGGATTGTGTTTTTTGTTGACAATTGAGTAATATGGTCCCTGTTGAATGGATGGGAGGAAAAAGAGCATAGAGACAGGGGGTAGGATAGGAAGTTCTTGTTATAACTCACAAAAAAAAGTTGTGGAAGGTACATCAGCATTGTGAGTTGATCAACAAGAATAGATATATCTCTTCTTAGCAGTTCAGAGATCAAGGACAACCCTGAGAGACTTGGTTTGGACAATGCAATTTACATCCAGAAGGGGAGAAAAAACTACAGAAACTGAATGCATTCTATATTCATTTAAAAAAAAAAACTTCTCTTCTGTTTTTTCTTCCTAACTCATGGATTTCTTTCTTTTCCTTTAGTCCTAATTCCTCTTACATAAATGACTAATATGTAAATTTGTTAAGCACAAATGTACATGTACAACTTTTACCAGACTGTTCGTTGCCAAGGGGAGGGGAGGGAGGAAGGTTGAAAAATGTGTAACATAAATATTTAAATGGAAAAAATAAATAAAAATTTTAAAAAATTTAATGAAGGCCTGAACTAGTGTAGCAACAGAGATGATAGAAAGGAAATAAATGAGTATGAGAGATGAATAACTTTTTTTTTAATTTTTGTAAGGCAATGGGGTTAAGTGATTTGCCTAAGGTCACACAGCTAGGTAATTATTTGGTGTCTGAGATCAGATTTGAACTTAGATCTTCTTGACTCTAGGGATGGTGCTCTATCCACTTTGGCACCTAGCTGCCCTGAGAGATGAATAAATTAAAAAAGAACTTATTCTTTTAAATAGTGTCAGGCACTATGCTTGGAATACAAATAGAAAAGACAATCTCTGTTCTTAAGAATATATTATAATTTATTATCGTTCAGTCATTTTTTTTCAATTGTGTCAGACTCTGTGACCCCAGCTAGAATTTTCTAGACAAAAATACTACAATGATTTTGTCATTTCATTCTCCAGTTCATTTTACAGATGAGGAAACTAAGGCTAACAGAGAAAGGGACTTGCACAGGGTCACACAACTAGTGTCTGAGGTCAGAGATGAACTCAAATCTTCCTGAGTCCAGGTCCAATTTTGTATCTACTGGGCCACCTAGTGGCCCTTGTATTCTAATGGAGAAGACAAATCAAATAGAGAATTGGAGTAAGCTATAGAGTAGTTGATAGATGGTAAATATCAAGACCTTTCCAGAATAGAGGGAAGTGTGCATTTCACTGGAATTTCCAGATCAAGAAGTGGAATGGGAAGCAACTTGATATGGGGGCTGGATTTAACCTGATATAAGCTCTCATCCACTCAGGATGGCATAAACACAGGGCAGGAGTTCCAAAACTGAGTCACCCAAGTCCATAGATCCTAGAAGCAAGGTTTTAGATGCAACCTCAAAAATAGTAAAGCAAGAAGGGATCCAGTGGCCCCTGATGTCTTTTTCATCCATGTAACCAAGTGTTGGTACATGTGTTCAGTAATGGGCTTCTAGTGCAGGAAGCCAAATGAGACCACTACTATTTCCCTATCATTTGTTCTTGGACAAGTCTCTAACTTTCAAGGTATTTTTTTTTAACATAAATCTCTGGCAATGATACTTTCTTTGCCTACCTCTCCAGGCTGAGTAGAAAAAGCAATGTCTTAGATTGTTAGGACTGATATCATGGAAATAGCCCCTAGGCAATGTGCCCAGTGGATGGTGGGCTCATGACCTAGCCCAGTAGCAGTCCAGGTCACTCAAAGCTAATAATAGCAATAAAAGCCAACAGGACTAAGCCCTACCCATTTACCTTTAGGCATATGTGATTTTTCTTAGAGACATATCTGTACCATTTCTTTATTGAGTAAATTCCAGTGACTCACTGTAGCTTCTAGTATAAAACATAGATTCAACCTACTTTTTAATTTAAATTTTTAATTTAAAAGTTGGATAACCTGGTTCTAACCTACTGCTCCCGCTTCATCAGATGTTTTTCTCCCTTGTCTTACAGTACAGCTAAATTAAATTTCTTGCTTTTTTTCTTATACAAGATATTCTCTCATATTTATCTGTGTACTAGCAATTCCCCATGCTTAGACTCCACTTTCTCCTTCCTTCTTAGCTCTTAGAATCCCTTAATGATTCAGCCCAAGTAGGACTTTATATAAGAAGACTTTCCAGATTTCTAAGAGCTGCTGATTGCCCTCTCTCATCAAATTACCTTGCATTTTTATTTACATTCTGTGCCCCCTCAGGTTCTAGAGCTGGCCATGTGTGAACATTTAAGATGATGATGACAGCTAACATTTGTTGTTCACTCATTTCAGCTGCTTGTGACTTGCCTAGGACCACACAGCAAGTGGATTTCTAAGGTCAAATTTGAACTCAGGATGATGATTCTTTCTGAGTTCACGCCCAGCACTCTATCTACTCCTGCTATCATTTATATAGCACAAATATCTCATTTGATCCTCAGAACAACCCTGGAAAGTAGGTGGGGGGGGGTAATGATGCCCATTTTACAGATGAAAAAGCTGAGATAGAGGTTAAATGACTTGCCCAGTCTGAGTAGGAAATAACTGGGCTAGTAAGTGTCTGAGACCTGATTTGGGCTCAAGTTTTCCTGAGTCCAGCCCCAGTGCCACATAGCTGTCTTGCCTTGAAAATGCACAAACTGCTACAAATCGGGGCTTCATTTGTTATTTTTCTAGAATTAAAAAATGATGAAGAAAATATTAGTAATACACATTAAACTAGAAAGTTTGGCTGGTATTCATTCTTACCCCCTCCCCACCTTTGTTCTATTTGTGTAGGTTTATTTGTCTACCAAGAGAAAACTGCTTGAAAGCAAGGAAAGTTCCATTTTGATATTTCCATGGTCTACATAGTAGGTACTTGGCAGTTGGTTAAGTTGGTCCCACCTGTTTTTGGTCCGACTCTGCATATCTGGCTAACTGAATTCTCCGAGATTATGTAGTAGATTAGCACTGAGTTTGGATTGGGATTGCTCTTTGATTGAATGTTCAGAGGCCCCTTGCAGCTGTTAATGATTAAACCCTTCTTCCCTTGATGCTCCCCCCCACTCCCCAGTCCCTTTCCCTCCCCTTCTCCCTTTCCCTCTCCCCATCTCTTCCCTCCTGTCTCTCTGTTTCTCTCTTCTTCTTCCTCTGTCTCTTTCTGACCTTTCTTTTTCTGTCTCTTATGAACACACACACACACACACACACACACACACACACACACACACACACACACACACACATCCCTACCCTCTGCTGCCACCACCACCACCATCACTGCCCTGGTCAAAGACTGAGTTGTCTTTATATCTCTGATCCCCAGTGGGAAGGATCCTATAGTAGGACTCACTGATCTGCCTGTGCTTTCAGGGCTAAGTGTTCCAGGGGAGAGTAATCTTCTAATAATGGGGTTTTGGCAAATTGGTGGTCTGTGATCAAGCTTGAGTCACAGTCACTTTCCCAAGACAATGTCTTTTAAGACTCTATCACTTATTTGAAAACATGTTTGTGTTTAATGTACCCACTGAACTGAAAGTCAGGAGATCTGAGTCTCTTCTCTTTTCCACTGTCTTCAGTTTTCTCATCCATAAAAAAAGAGTTGGACTAGAGAATTTCTCAGGTCATTTACAGGTCAAAGGTACTATGATTTATGATTCTATTTTATGAATCAGATGGGGAAAATATATGCAAAAGTACTTCTTAAACTCTAAAGTACAATACAAACAATTATCAAGTAGAATTGTACCATAAAGACTAGAAAAGCTATTTCCTAGCACCTGGTTCTTCTGAAGCTGTCAGATAAATTTGCTAACTAAAAGTTTAGCCAATTTTCCTCCTTATGGAAACTTTTCCACCTGTTCTCATGACAAAATATTTATTAACTCAGAAACATATTTTGGACAGTTTTAAAATGACAATTTCCTCCATGAGAGTCAAGTATTTCAAAAGGTTGTTATGCAAGTAAATGGGGCTTCCCAGATTCAGATGGGAATGGTGCATTTAACATGCAAATGTTGTTGTAAATCTCTGGATGGGGCTGTGGTAATAAGAAAGTCTGCAGATTCTGTTTGGCTTGATAACAATCAGGAAATGGGATGAAAGAAGGCATCATAGAATAGTATAGAAGAAACAACCCATGAAATACAGTCAAAGACCCATCGCTTACATGGCATATGGTTTTTGGATGGAATGTAAAGTGGATTATAATTTTTATATCCAATGAGATATTATTGGTAAAATACTTAGCCTAAAGTCTGCTACATAGAAAATGCTTGATAAATATTGAGGGTTTTTTTATTTCTTTCCTTCTCTTCTCCTTTCCCCTTTATTATATTAAAAATAAAGATGCAAAAGTTGACCAAAAAAAATACCAAAGAAAATTAGAAATAGAGCAGCCAAGTCTTTTCATATAGAATGAAAGAGTTGGAAAATGTTTTTAAGTAGGACCTATGTCCAAAATGAGGACTTGGAAATGGTACAGAATCCCTAGGGCAGAATGCAGGGGATATTTTAGACAAGAAGAACTTTCCTGTTTTCCCTTTCACTGTTGTAGAATAACCCCAAGATGTAACAAGTTCTAATATAGTAGCTATTGTCTATTTTATCATACTTTGATAAAAGATATGTGTGCAGTGGGTCTTTCACTTACTACTATTTTCTTGATTGTAAATCATTTAACCTTGAAGCCACTGGAATTTATTGAGTAAGGAAATGAGTCAGATTTGCACCTGAGTAAAATGTTTTTGCTAGTTCTATGTTTGCCCAAAAGAAAAGAAGGGTTTAATTCCCTAACTTTTGTTATTATATAATTCTGATGTCTGATGATGATGGTCCTTGCCTCCATGGCCGATACTGTGTAAAATAAGGGGGGTGGGGGGTTGGACTTGATCTCTGTAATTCCAGATCTGAATCTATGATTCTATCCTGTTCCAATAGAATAAAAGCATTTTTAAGGCAGAAAATCTAATTTTTTGCTTTGAATCCTCAAAGATGAATAGAGTATTTGATACATAGTAGATGTTTGATAAAACCTTATTAAACTGAATTAAAGTAATTAGTGTATTATCTGGCAAAATATTACATTGTTCTTCCTTACCATAAAGATCCTAGGCAGAATTCTTTCTAGGCTATATGAAAAAAATATTATCTATTGAGTATATGTCAATAACTGAGTATGATTTTAGCAAAGAACATTGTAGCGTTTTTTGGTGTGTCAGACGTAGGAAAGGTTCTAGTAGCAAACTCTCTTAGCAGAACTGACATCTCCTATCAAGCTTGTCTACTCTAGAATCTGCCAACATATTCTAGGTACTCAATGACATTATTGGACCAGATTATATATCTTGCAAATTCTCTTCATAAAACTCAGACAGCTCCTATCAAGTTTTTCTATTCAAGAATCCATCAACATATTCTAGGTACTCATGGTGTTACTGGACCAGATTAGATATCTTGAAAACTCTCTTAGTAAAAGTCAGATAACTCCTATCAGGTTTATGTCTACTCGAGAATTTGCCAATATATTCTAGGTTCTCAATGGTGTTATAAATTGTGCTAGCCTGCCGGGTGCCTTGTCTGGATAAATGGACTCATTTTCTACTATCAATGAAGTGAAGTATGGCTATTTAAATAGGTTCAGGTCTGTTCAACCTTCTTTAGACATTCTTGAGCATCAATGTTATCTGAAGATTAAGATCATAACATCTCACCCTTTTCATAGACTATCATGAATGGGGGAAGGAAACAAAAACTCATTGATCACCTACCTATGTATCAGGCATTTGTGGTCTACTTGTATAGAGGTATTAAGGCAAAGAGGGAAGTGGGCAGCTTTTTGGAGGCTGAAGACCTGGGTTCAAATCCCAGGACTGCTATAATTCTCTGTATGACTTTGGACTAGTAATGTAGCCTCCCTGAGCTTCAGTTTCTTCATCTACAAAATAAAAGGTTGTACATGGCTCTAAGACCCTTTCCAGCTCTAAATCCATGATCTTGTCTTGAAAAAAAATGTCCTGAAAGTTACTAGCCAAGAATGGTTTGCCCTCTGAAGTTTAGTCCCCTTCTCCATTCTGACTAGAAATCACCTGAATCACTTCTCAATAGTAGCTATAAATGCTTCTTCCATTAGAGAAAGTGACCCCTCTAGGTCCCTGAAATATCCACTTGTAGTTTGCAGTTGCCACCAGTCCTATAACTTCTCCTTCCTGAAAAGTGATTGATGGCATAGGAGTCTGACAGCCCCTTGCTGGAATTAGAAGCAAGTGACATATTGGATCTTCTCCAGACGGGCTTTGTACCACAGTACAAAATAGAAACCGTGCTGCTCAGTCTGAGAGATGATCCCTTGGGGAAGTGGATAAAGGCCATGTGCCAGTGGCAGGTCTTTTGGGTTTATGCTGTCTATCTGACATGTAAACGGAGAGTTATCCCTCTGCTGGATATTCTTCATCTAGCTGTGGTGACTCATCTCTGCAGAGGCTAAGGTTGTTTCTTTCTGACAATTCCTAAGGAATCAAGTGAATAATTACCACTCCCACTAAAGAGGTCTTGGAGGTAGACTGCCCGAGGACTCTATACTGAAGTTGTCTTTCAATCTCTGCGATTCTTTAAGTCAAGACTGGAGTCCTTTGGGATGGCTTGTGTAAAGTTATTACCTATAATGCCACCAATAATGGATGACTGCCAGCCCCAAATCTCTTTTGCATTCAATTTGGAACATGCAGAGTACCCAGTCTGTCTCAGAACTTGAGTGAGAAAGAGATTGTAATCCTAAACTTTAGTCATAAGATTAAATTACAAAGTCTAAAGCTCAGAATAGGCCCATTTGAGGGCATTAATTTTCATTTGAGATAGTTTGTTACTCTATAAGAAGAGTTTGAAAGTATCTATTGCAAGAATTATTTTTGTAATAAATAAAATCCAGCTTTTGGGATCTGGCAATTTATAGGTTTCATCCTTTTATCAAATTGCATTTTTATTTGTTTCTTAAAATATTTTGAAGAATTGCAAAGAGCTAGTCATACTTTCTCACCCCATCTTGTGATCAATGTCTGTGCACAGGTAACCAATCTAAAATGGGACACACCTGTGACCTTGACTTTTTGAGCCCTATGCACCAAGATTACTCATTGTTCAATTTTTGATTACTGCAATTCATTTCTAGAGTTTCCTGTTGTCAGATAGCTATAAAACATAAAAAAAATCAAGATTGAATGATGGGGGCAGTTAGATGGTGGAGTGGATAGAGCATCGACCCTAGAGTCAGGAGGACCTGAGTTCAAATTTGACCTCAGACACTTAATAATTACCTAGCTGTGTGACTTTGGGTAAATCACTTAACCATATTGCCTAAAATAAATTTTAAAAAAATTTAAACGTCACCAAAAAAGAATGAATAAGATTTCTGGATATCTTCATTATCTATTAGTTATTAACCTTGTGCTACGTGATTGTGGCACACTGACAAGATCAGGATGAGAATAATGTCACATGGATTGACATGGTATCACAGCTCCATCAAAATATGCAAAAAAGAGTCTTGTTCTAGTTTCTCATGCTCTAACACACAATGTCCTAAAATCCAATATCCATGAGTGATTTCACATATGTAATTGGGAAGTTCTCTCCCTGAGAACATTAGTTTTCAAACACCATGTTCATAATCAAAACTTTGGACAGCAAACCGCAAATAATAGGATTATATCAATTGTTATCTTATATTACTGACCCAGCATACTTTATACAAAGCCACCCAGCAGAAAAACAGCATGAAAGATGTACAATGCCATAAGAATACTTTGCTGACATTAGTTCTGTTTTTATTTCAGTGAGGTAATAGCATCATTTGTCTTTCCAATCATAGCTGGAGTTCCATTACTCGTGAGAGCTATTATTTTCTCAGGAGTTATACCAAACTGCTCCAATGCATCCATCACTACATCTTTATGTCCTCTACTTTTGATAGCACAATACCAAAGGATAACATTGCAGAGATCTTCTGTCACATAAGTTCATAAGTAACATCTTTCACAAATATTAACATATATAAGTGTCACAGATAACAGAGGTATCACTTTTAACAAGTCAGTTTTGGCATCATTATTGCCAAATTATTCCTTAAATATTTACAGTCTCTTAAAAATTATGATATTTTGTAGACTGTGTATAATGCTGCAAATTATCTTTTCTTCTCTTTTCCATTTCCTTATATTCTAAAGAACATCTAGCTATGTTATAATTACCTTTATAACTATCTTCTTGCCATCTCCTTTTGAGAACAAATGATATATGATTTTTCCCTCAAAAAGCTGAATGCATTGATGTTTGAATGCTTAAAGTCAGAAGTCCTTTTACATTCATTTCCCCTATAGTGAATGGTCTAAAGATTCAAATGCTTTATATCTCTGTTACATAAATTCCAACAGTTAAGCAAATATATCTGCCATCCTGCCAACATGATACTCTAATATGCTCCCATCATAGGATTTTTCCAATTGTAATTAACCAATGTCATCATCTTATATGTAAGTGCCAATGACAAATTCATCATGCTTCAAGCTCTAAGACCTTTAGTACTTATTTCCTTTTTATCCCCTGCTATTATTTTCCTTGGCTTTGGAGAGACCAAAGGGAGCTCAGAAATTGACTGTAATACCATATTTAATAGTAATGTATGCTCCAAAAATACCATTGATGAATGGTAATGATTTTATTGGGGGGAGCACAAGAACCCAAACCTTCCAAACACAAATCAGTCTGGTCAGCTTCACATGGATGCAAAGAAATAATACATTCATTAATTATCTCTCCTCTTTCTCTCTCTTCCTTTTATGTTCCTCTCTCCTTTCATTCCCTTCTTCTCTCCTTCCTCTGTCTCTTTCCCCATTCTTTCTCCTTTCCTTCCATCTTTATCTCTTTCTCTATGTCTCCTTCACACACATTCATAAGCTTATCCTTCCAGCTCAACATCCTCTCCTTCCTTCTCAAATCTTTTATGCAGTTATTAGCTGCCATTGCCATACTTGTACCTCTAGCATCGAAAATATATGGGTGGGTGTGTCTGTGTGTGTCTGTATATGTATATATATACATATATATATATATATATATATATTCATGTGTGTCTGTATATATATACATATATATTCATGTATTTATATATATAATATGTATGTATATAAAATGTATTATTTTTATAAAATCCTTTTAAGCTGTCCCAGAATATGATGGTTGCTCCAGATACATGATAGCTATTAAATGAGTATTTGTAAAATGCTTAATCCAGAGATTGGTATAAATTAGGTAATTAATAAATGTGTTCCCTTCTCTCCTCCCTTCCTTTGTTGATATACCCAATCTCTCTCAATATCTTCCCTCCTTTCCCATGAACAACATCTTCCTTTTCTCCAAAGAAGAGGAGGATGTGGAGGAGTGAATAGAGCATTAGCCCTGGAGCCAGAAGGACCTGCGTTCAAGTTTGTGTGACCTTGGACAAGTCACTTAACCCCATTGCCCTGGAAAACTCACAAAAAAAGGAGGGGGGGTTTCACCAAATTAATCCATCCAAGGAGGGTTTTTTATGTGGGTTTTACAATGCTCATATATCACTGCATTCTGATTACAAGTTTTACCACATTCAATAGATTGATAGTTTCTTCTTTCTCCCATATTATATACTTACTCACAAAATTCTTTTTTTTTCTTTTCCACAAAGTATGGTTTTTTTACTCCTTATCATGTTCTAATCTGTCTTTGTCTCTTTAGCTTTTTTCTTTACTATTTCACTCTGGTCAGGTTTATTTTCTTCACCTTTAATTTTGTACCTTTCTGGATCTTTATTTCACTCTCAATGTTTTTGTTGTTCTCTTTCTTTGCCATTTTCCTTTTCTCTTAGCTTAATTTCTTTTTCTTTAAACTCTCCCATTTATTTTACTCCCGTCTTATTCAGAGCTTCTGCTTTCCAATCATCTTTATTAGCCTGTGTTCTTCAGGATGGCACATTGATGGAATGAAGACTAGACTTGGAGTCAAAGATTTGGATACCAATTCCACACTTATTAATGACATGACCACAGGCAAGTCATTTAATCTCATCGAGTCTCAGACTTGATTTCCTGCATATCTATCCCTTCATTCATAAACCACCATCCTAAAAAAATCTCATGCACTTACTTCTATCATTCTCCAACTGCCAGGTCTCACCCTTCAGTAACTCCTACTATCTGATCTCTAGATGCTAAACATTGATGGAAAAATTAATGAAACTGGGATGATTTTGCCCATCAAAATTTATAGTATATAATCTTCAGTAAGCCCTCAGAGCTGCTCAGCAATCTTTCTCTTATACTGTTATTCTTTCCTTAACACAAGTCACTTAACCTCTTAGTGATCCCAGACATCTCTCTAAGTTGTAGCAAAAGTGCTTATCTGTATTGGTAGAGGATTTCTTTACTTTCTGTGCTCATGGTGAAAAAAAAAGTTATTCTCTAAAATAATTATTTTAAGCTTTTTCTTCTCTTCTTAAGTCCCACTACCTAAACCTCTATATTTATAGTAGATGACCTAATCTTCTTTACTGGAAATTTTTATTTCATCCCATGTAAATTCTCACAGCTTTACTTTTCTATCTTTCAAAATTTCTCAACCATCATCACTCAATCTCTTCCTTCCCTCTTGTCATAGAACATCATATTCTTCTCAATAACAGTTGGTTCCACACCTACAAACACAGCATGGGGATCATACTTGCCAGCAACACCTTCTCTGAAGAAGGTGTTGAAAGAGTCATCGCCACCCCCAGTGGTCTTGTCTCTTGGCATTTGCCCATCAGGGTGGTATCATGTTCCAGGCAGTATAGCTACCAACAAGCATTGAACACTGGCCTGATTTACTTAGATAGAGATACACTCATACATGATAAAGGCATACAGGGGTCCACTGGGGTTAAAAAAATGGGAAGGAGAGCAATGCAAATTTCTTACCTAATAATCATTAGGGAGTTTCCAGGAAATAAATTACTAAGTGATATTTTTCAATTTCTCTATACCTAGCAATATCAGTAATAAGTTAAAAAAAAATCTCCAGTGGCATCTATTGGATAAAAAAGTAAATTTCAAATTATTGTCCTGTCAATCAAGATCTTCCAGCTAGAGACTTTAGTCTAGTAGTCCTATGGGAGGGACTGAGTTTGAATTCTACTGCATATGCTTGTTTGCTTCACCATAGGCAAGTCACTTAATCTTCTCTGTGCTTCACTTTCCTACATTTTATATGAGCTATTATGAGGAGATGGAGTAAGTCATGCTGAGGGGGTAGATAAAGGTGAGGAATATTCATTTGTATTTTATCTTTTTCTTCCCATTATATATTTTTCCTGTTCTGTGAAAATTTTCTCTGTGACCATTAAATGTCAATAAATATGTGATAATAACAATATATATAAATATATATGTGTGTGTGTATACACACACACACACACACACACACACACACACACACAAATACACACACTGGCAGTAGTATGAACAATGGATTGGAGCAATAAATGGGTGAAGGTGGAATGATGTATTAGCAACTGTTTCCAATAATCCAGGTGGATAGTGATATGAATAGAGAGAATAAAGAGGAGGATATAGTTATGAAAGGCTTTGTAATGTCATAATTTACTAAATGAATGGATATGAGATGAAATTGTGTGAATGTTGGTTTTGTGGAAATATTAAAAAGAATGAAAAAAGTTTAGAAGGACATAATAAGTAGATTTCGGCAAATTGTGAGTTTGAAATGCTAGTGGGTCATACAGGAAAAGATGTCCTATGGGTAGTTGGAAATGAGAATCTGGAACTCAGAGAAGACAAATAAATTTTGAATTATTTAAAATAGATATAGAAGTTAAATCAGTAAGTATAAATAGAAAAGAGTGTCAAGAACAGATCTTAAGAGAATTCTTTTATGGGTTAGGAAGAGGATAAAAAGCTGATGAAAGACACTGAATAAGAATGATTAGAGGAGGAAGAGGAAGAAAACTAGAACCATCTAGGACCTTTGAAATCTAGAGAGGAGAGAATATTCAATAGATGGAGGATATCAAGAGTGTCAAATACAATAGAAATGTCAAAGAAAATAAGGACTGTGAAAAGTGGTCATAGGATTTATGGATTAGGAAGTCATTTGAAGATTTTGGAGAGTTTAGTTTCAAAATAATGGTAGGAACAGAAGCCTGACAGCAAAAGGTTGAGGAGAGAGTAGGTATTACAGAAGTGGTGACATCTTGTTAATAAATTGTTCAGGAAGATTAGCAACGAAGAGGAAGAAGAACAATAATTAAATGGGCTAAAAATCATGAAAAAGCTTTGTTAGGATTGAAGATACCTAATTAGATGAAGAGACAATGGATATAGAGTAATTAAAGATATATGGGGTAAAGAAAAAGGCTGTAAAAGCAAACTCCCAAAGGAGATGAGATGAGATGGGATCAACGACAAAAGTAAAGTAATAAGTCTCATTGAACAGTAGATATGTTTTTTGAAATTTGCCTCATTTACAATATGATTTATCATCATTTATTAGAAGATAACTGTCAATTAGAAGAACAAAAATTATGACAATGTAAATGTTGGCAATACTCTAGGATGCATTTTCTGGCTAAAGTTTTCAATTGTGAGCTTTAGGAATATATACATTCCAAAAATACAAAATTCATAGATAATTGTAATTAAATTCTAGGGCAAGCTATTTACAAAGATGTTGGTCTGTATTACCTGAAAGAAAGTACAAAATATTATGCTAGGAATTCAATCTATCTTGATCAATATTTAATAGAGTAAAATATGGTACTTTAGGTCCAGATTACTCTAGACTGTCCCATATTCACTAAATAACTGCTAAACCACCCACTTCTCTTTAGCATTAGAGTTTTTTAAGTTATTGCATTATGTTGAAATGTCCTTGTGATAAAATAAATATGGCCTCAGTCTTCCCAATGATTTATGAGGATAAATAATCTAATGTAAATGTAGTTTTTGAGATCAAGGACTTGAAGGAAAAGGAAAATAGAACATTTTCTAAAAGCAAAAATATAAGAAATCAGTAAGAATAGAGCAAAAGAATGAGTGTTTGAAAAGAATGTTTGAACAGCAGTTGTAGTCGAGGTTATGTTTCAAAAGTTTGTCTTGAGTGGAATTACATCAGACATAACTTTTTTCAGAGTTGCCCAGGGGCAATACCAAGAGAAGATAAATGGTGAAAGTTGCCCAAGAAAGAGGATTATCAGTTGAGAATGGCACTGGCATTCCAATGGTCATATTGGAATGGTATGAAAAATGGGTATCCCAAGTTAGCTTGGGAAAGAGTAGGGCTAATTAGGATAGGAATAAAGTTTGAAAGGAGAGGTAGTAAAGGAATGTAACTTACATCTAATGTAGTGAAATTTGTCTGACCTGGAATTGAGACATGGTATAATGGGGTCGATTGGTTTTTCGTGCTCTATAAAAATTGCGAAAAGGAATTTGCGGAGTTAATCAATCTCAAAGTTTCAATAAAAAAAAGTCAATTAAAACATTAAAAATCTGCTATATTCCAAACACTGAGCTATTTTACAAAATGAAAATTGTTCCTACTTTCAAAGAGTCTACATTCTATTAGGGAAGTAGTAGGCAGAATACATATAGATCATTTGGAATGAAGTGTTTGGGGATGTTTCTATTCTCTGGTCTCAATGGTAATGTCCAAAGCAAGACCTGCATAACATTTCATTCCCCTGATGCTGTTCTCAATCAATTCAACTACTTTATGTCTGTCATTTACCTTCACAATTTCCTTTTCCATTGGCACTTTCTGAAGTTCCTAGTATTGTTTATAAGCGATCATCATATTTATGTATTTCTCAGTAGCATATGACTGTACTCTTCTACATGTGTTTTATTTTCACATGACAAACATTTACAGATTACTCTCACTTTGTAGCACTTTAGGGTAGCTAGGTGGCACGGTGGATAAAGTTCCAGCCCTGGAGTCAGTAACATATGATGAGTTCAAATCTGGTCTCTTCTTATATTTATTGAGTATAGTTTTTAGCTTTGTGAACCTAGCAAGTTCTTTAATCCTGTTTGCCTCAGTTTCCTCATCGGTAAAATGAACTGGAGAAGGATTTAGCAAACTGATCCATTAGATTTGCCAAGAAAACCCCAAAGGAGATCATCATACATAATTTAGACAACTGAACAATAACTTACTTTGTGAGAGGTCTCTTATAATAAATTAAAACAATGAAGCAAAACTAATAATACAGACAGACATCATCTTAAAATGCATATAAAACCACATCTAACAAATTCTACTTTTCTTTTTAAAAATAAACATAAATCTATATTCTCTGGTTTTCATACTCTATTGGAAAAAGCAAGCAAATCTCTTATGACAAATATACATTTTCAAGCAAAATAAACCTCAATGTCTACATACTGTATATAAATATATATGTGTGTGTAAATAGATGTTTATATGTGTATATGTTTTATATATATACATGTGTATGTATGTGTGTGTATATATATAGAAAGATGATAGATAGATAAATAGAAAGATATAGATATATCAGTATAGTAGTAAAATGTTTTTAAGCATATTGAAAATCAGTATAGAGCCTCTGGAGTCAGAGGACCAAGGCTTGAATTCTGATTCTGCCTCAATGACTTTGATCAGGCCACTGAACTTCTCAGTTCTCTATTTGTCAAATAAGTGTGTTGGACTCTATGGTCTCTAAGGTTTAAATGTCTAATATTTTCAGTTCACACAAACCTCAACCTAGAAATATCTGCGAGGACTAGGACTGAAGGAATTTTTTTTTCATTAAAGGATCCACATAGGGACTGGTGCATTTTACTAATAATTTCTTTGGATCTGTTCAGATGGATGTCTTCATGGATATACTTGATACCAGGAGCAGAACTGAATGCTAAGTTACTGATATAATTTGACACTGAGATAAACTACGAAGAAATTTTGCTCTGAGAAATCCACCAAAAGTTAGTTCTGTGCTGAGAATACAAAAACAACTGCATTTATTAAGTTGTATAGGAACAAGAGAGATGATACTGCTAATAAGTTTATTACATATATGCCCACTTTTTTATAGTAAAAGTTACTGAAAATTCTAGTAGTCAAAGATAAAGAGTAAAGAGGGAAGAAGGAAAAGAAATAAAGAAGTAATGATTAATCACATCACAGATCAAGACAAAAGCAAAGCAAAGTTCCTTGACTTCAAGGAACTCCACAGTGAGGCAATGCCAGTTCTAAGTTGCTAAAACATCAATATTTTATTGCCTATATAACTGGGTGTCCCAAAAGGCTTACTGCATGCAATTTTGAGCTCTTAGCTTAAAGTCATTATAGTTTATGTTACTGAAGAGATAATAAAGATCATAATATAAATTCTCTGTTTAAAAACCAATTCTTACCTTCCAAAATTAAGTATATTTATATTCCAGTAGAATAGAAGCTCTTTGAGGACAAGAACTGCTGTCTTTATATTCCCATTACTTAGCATAGTGCTTGGTTGGTTTACTAAAGAAGATGAATGGAGAAGAAAAACACTTTTCTGCCCCATTCAGGTCACCTATTCAAAGTCTTCTTTATGATTTCCAATTCTAATTCTTTGAAAACTGATAATCCATTTAGTATATATAACTCCATGAACCAAAATAACCAGCATACTTCTTTCTTTCTTTCTGTTTTTTTTTTTTTTTTTTGGTTTTTGCAAGGCAATGGGGCCCAAGGTCACACAGCTAGGTAATTATTAAGTATCTGAATTCAGATTTGAACTCAGGCCCTCTTGACTCCAGGGCCGGTTGCTCTATCCACTGTGCCACCTGGCCACCCCATGCTTCTTTCTACAACCATGCTAAGATAAAAGAGAATTTACAATAAATTTGTAAAACAGAATTCATTTTAAATGTTGTTCTGAAATATTAGCATTTCAAAAGTTTTCCACTACATAGCTACACAAATATTTCTTTAGATAAGTATTTATATGCTTGTGTTAGATTCATTTCTAATACAGAGTCCTCCTGGAAAACAAGGAAGACAACTGCTCTTGGATGATATTATAACAAGATATTTATTTCCTTTTGTGGGCTCATGTATATATAGTGAATGAATATGGTAGTGTGTCTGAAAATATCTTTGTCCTAACTTTCGATATATTCTCTGAGTATTCTAACTGGAAGATTCTTAGCACCAAACATAATCGGGCACATTATTTTCAAGTAAGAAAAGAAGTCTTTTTTCAAAATTATCATTAGCTATAGTTTCAAATAAATTCATTCTCAAATTTTTCTACAATTAGAAATATTTCTATTTCCATGTAATAGAGTATTATTGCAAAATATCCTATTATATTAGCATATAACATAATAGTAGCTAAATAATGTATCTATAAGTCAAGGACTGTATTCCCCTTTGTATTTATACCTCCAACATTTAGCATAGTATTTTATATATCATAAATACTTAATATATTCTTTTTCATTCATTTATTAATTCATTTACACATTACTCACTGACACTTTCGTTTCCATGCTCTCTCTCCCCCAGCATTTTCCAAGGAAGCAAAACAAGGGGTTATTACCTCACAAGAAATGGGGGAGATCTTCACTGCACGTCAATTTGTATCCCTTCTAATAATACCATCACTACCCAAAGTACAAAAGTGTTATTTGTCCTCTAATATAAGGAATTTTCAGTGTAACAGAGCCACTTATTTCCCCAAATACCTGTGATCCCAAGAATAGCAAACAGGATTTTGAATGTAAAATTGCCAACTGTGATGGAAAAGGGGGTTACCCCTCCCAACTTTTCTTCTCTTTGCTGTGGCATTCATGGCTGACCATAAATAGAAGGAAGGTTGAAGAGGAATAAAGCTCAGTAAAATAAGCTAGATCTCATTCTGTGAATTGAGAACACTTCTCATAGATGATCAAGGATTTAGAAGGAGCCTGAAAAGCCAGCTCAACCCTCTAATTTTGAAGAAAAAACTAAAAGAGATTATTTCCCAAAGTCACAAAGTAACTATTGATAAAGTCAGAAATTGATCATATCTCTTATGACTCCAAAATATAGTTCTTTCCATTTTGCCAGGGTGCTATTTTATTGGCATTAATAATTTGGTGCTAATTATACTGAAAAGCAAGCATGTAGTTGGAATTATTTCTCATTTTATTCTTTTCACCTGTGTTTATATTTCCAAAATTTATGTCTCTTTATGTCTACTTCTTATCTCTTTGGGATATCTCTGCTTAGAAGGTTGAAAAATTGACTTATCAGTGAAGAGAGCACTGGACCTGGAGAAGAGAAGATCTAAGTACAAATCCTGTCTAATATACTTATTAACTGTATGATCATAGGCAAGTCATGTATCAGATATATGCCTCATTTTCCTCAGCTGTAAAATAAGGATAATAAAAATAGCTCTTAATTCCCAGGGTTATTGGTTATAGAAAGAAGCATGCTGGTTATTCTGGTTGTAGGAAAGTTGTCATATATTCAATACATAGATTTTCAGCTTTAAAAGAATTAGCATTTGAAGCCATAACCAAGAGGGCTTTTCCTGAGTCTTTTTAGAGGAAAAAAATAAAGTATAATTAGCTAACTGGCTTTATAGAGAGTTAAGCTAAGCAAAACAGTAGATAAAATACCAGCTCTGAAGTCAGGAAGATTAGGTTCAAAAATGACTTTAGACTAGCCATGTAACCCTGGCAAGTCAGGTATTCTTTATCTGCCTTAGTCTCCTATCTGTAAGTATGAATAAAAGCACCTATCTTAAAGAATTGCTGTAAAAAAATCAAATAAGATAAAGTGTTTAGTACAATGCCAAGTAAAAATTAAATTGTTACTAAATGTCTTTTTCATTTTTTCATTTTAGAATTTTCAGTGACTTTTTCTTGAAAAAATTGAACATACTGACATGATCATCTCTATAATTCAATATATACTTCTTTTGAAAGCTTAATAAGTAAAAATATTTTAATAACAAATGAAATTTATTCTCAAGAACAAGAATTGTTATATTTTATAAAATTAAAACTTAACACATTTCTATCCATAGTAGGCCCAGACCTCTAGGATGTATTACAAGATATTCAAACTAATAAATACTAATTGGTACCTCTGTGATAATATAAACCATGATCTTATAAAGGGCAGGATATAACAATCATTTTTACTAAATTTACAAAATGGTGACTTTACTATTTAAATATTTATCACCCTTTCTAAAAACTTTCCAGAGTTCTCATCTCTAAAAATCTCTCAAAAGAGTTGGTACAGCGAATTTGTCTTTGATGACTCAGTTTTTCCTTAAGCACATATGGGGAAGGGAGAGATTTATATTTGGAACTGAGTTCAGAATGAATTTGATTAGACCTTAAAGGGACATTTCAGCATAATGCATGCTGTAAGGACTGCCAGTCAAAGTGAAATCAAGTTTCCTGGAATTTGAATTTGACAACTTATATCTAAAATGCAATGTTACCAGGAGAGCTCTGTTGTCCAGCAATGTTTTCATTACAAGTAGACATATTATTGGGGGACCTGAACTGTATCAATTTTCATAGTCTTACTATAAGTGAAAGAAGAAGAATGTCAAAGATATTTAGAAAGTACTCTTTAGAAAGACAAAGATGGTACAGATAGAATGAGTTTTATCACTTCATTGGACATTTGGTCATCATCCATTATGTAACTAATGACAAGTATTTGCAAAAATAAAATGCACAATGAAAATAATTCCAATTTATACATCAACACTGATAGTGTAGAATGAAGTAGAAAAGAAATTCTATGAAGAACTGTCAAAAATCTGCAAATCAAATCAATATAAATTCACATTTGGTGACTTCCTTGCAAAAAAATAAGCAAAATTAAGAATAAGGAGAAATAGATGAGAAAATATAATTCAAGAAAAAATTTAAAAAAGAGTACAGACACAAATGATACAAAGGTCTTATGCCTCTATGTCATGAACGCATTCTTCAGAGGAAGAATTGATAGACAATGAACATGGAGGTTACTAAATAACATCACAAAGAATGAAATGAATTTTAAGGAACAAGAAAAGATTGTATGGTTGTGAAAGTTAGCTCTGCAAAATCAGATCACAGACTCTTCAGGGTAAGATAAAAATGTATAATAAGCAAGAAGAAATAATAATGAACAGAAAAGATATGACAGAATTAAGAAGTTTTAACTCTGAATTAAACAAGTGATTGAAAATCAAAAATAGGAAATGGACAACAGAAATTACATAGAAACTGACTAACAATTTCTTCCAGAAGTTAGGCTAAAGTCACTGCTACAACAGAGTGATTAAAAAGGACTAAAGAGGGGTGGCTAGGTGGCATAGTGGATAAAGCACTGGCCCTGGAGTCAGGAGTACCTGGGTTCAAATCCGGGCTCAGACACTTAATAATTACCTAGCTGTGTGGCCTTTGGCAAGCCACTTAACTCCATTTGCCTTGCAAAAACCTAAAAACAAGAACAAACCAAAAAAAAGGGACTAAAGAGTACCTTAGCTATAAGAAAGATGCAAGGAAAAGGCAAGACTAGATTAGCATATATATTCATCTATTAAAATATTATTTTAACATCTTACAAAGCAGAGAGAAGCAGTAGAGAGTAAAATATTTGGTGATCTCTCCATCTAATCAAGGACATCCTAAAAGCATCCAAAGATGAAAATGGAAATGGTTCTACAAATAGAAGAGGAATGGGAAATTTTGCAAAACCACCACAATACTTTCTTTTTTAAAAAGCAGAAATATCACTAAAGAGAAAAATATTTTTTTTGCTTTTTGCAAGTCAATGAGGTTAAATGACTTGCCCAAGGTTACATAGCTAGGTAATTATTAAGTGTTTGAGTTTAGATTTGAACTCATGTCCTCCTGACACCAGGGCCAATGCTCTATTCACTGCACCACCTACCTGCCCCTCTAGAGAAAAATATTAAAGAAGATTATTGGATTATTTTCATAAAGGAGATTTTTCTGGAGTCAGAAGTACAGAAAAAAATCTCAGACTATAATGCAAAAAAAATCTGACCTAGAAAACATCAAAATCTATTAACATATCTGTATATTCTCTCTTCTATGAAAATCTTTAACAGGTCTTCTCCATAAAAATTAATGACATCCTCAATAAGGATAACAATAGGAAACAAGTTGGCTTTCACAAATGATATCCAAAAATAAACCACATCTTTACCATTTCAGAGTTAATTGAAAGATAATAGAAAATTCAATATGTTATTGTGCTTATTTGTTTTTAATGTAATATTGATTAATTATTAATATGTTTAAAACTTTTGAGCTCCAAATTCTTTCCCTTCCTTCAACTCTTACCCTATCCTCTGAGAAGACAAACAATATGATGCCCATTATACAAGTGACTTTATGAAAAACATATTTCCATATTAGCCATGTCACAAAAAAAGCAAGAAAAATAGAGAAAATTATACCTCAATTTTAACTGAGAATATATCATTCTCTCTCTGGAAGTGGATAGCACTTTTTTATCATGAGTCATTCCAAATTTTCATGGATCATTGTTTTCAGAATAGCAAGGTCTTTCAGAGTCAATCATTGATAAAATATTGCTAGTGAACAATGATCTGGTTTTGCTCACTTCACTTTGCATTGGTTCCTGTAAGTCTTTCCAACTCCTCCCATCATTTCTTATAGCAGAGCAATGTTCCTTCACAACCATATACAACAACTTGTCCATTCATTGTTCAATTGGTGGGCATCCCCTCAATTTCCAATTCTTTATCACCATAAAAAGAACTGCAATAATTATATTTGTCTGTGTGTGTGTGTATGTGTGTGTGTGTGTGTGTGTGTATAGTACACACATATATAGGTCCTTTTTCTTTGATCTCTTTTGAATCCTGAACCAGAAGTCAGGTCAAAGGGTATAATATAGTTTTATAGCCCTTTGTGCATAGTTCCAAATTATTCTCTAGAATGTTTGAACCAGTTCAACAATTCTACCAACATTTAATTAGTGTTTTGATTTTTCCTCATGCCCTCTAGTATTTGTAATTTCTGATAGGTGTGAGGTTTTGTTTTGATTTTTACGTTTCTCTAATAGTGATTTAGAGCATTTTTCATATGACTGTTGATTACTTTGATTTCTTTTGAAAACTGTTCATCTCTTTTGACCATTTTAATTGCTGAATGGCCTTATTTTTAGAAATTTGACTCAGTTCCCATTATATTTTAAAAATGAGACCCTTATCAAAAAAATGCTGTAAAAGTTTTTTGATGTTATTTCATTGTCTATAGAGGTGTTATTCAGGCATTTCAGTAGTGTCTGTCTCTTCATGACCCCATTTGGGGTTTCTTGGCAAAGAAACTGGAGCAGTTTGCCATTTCCTTCTACATTGTCTGTGTACCTTTATCAAAATGTAATTTCCCTGATTACCTCTTCTAATTAGTTTTATTTTTGCTTTTGCTTTGTCTGAGATAATGAGTGCTACCCTTGCCTTTTATACTTCAGCTGAAGCATAATAGATTCTGCTCCAGGTCCTTATTTTAACTCTGTGTGTGTGTGTTTCTGTTTAAGTATGTCCCCTATAAACAGCATAATTTAGAATTCTAGTTTCTAATTCTTTCTGCAATCTGTTTCCATTTTATGGGTGAGTTCATCTCATTCACATTCACCATTATGATTACTATGTATTTTCCTGCATACTCTTTTCTTCTGTTTCTCCTTTTCTCTTTCTTTTTAACCTGTTGTTTCCTCAAGAGTCAGTTTTACTTTTAACAACTGCCTCCCTTAATTGACCCTCCCTTTTATATCACAACCCCACCCCCGTTTTTCCCTTCCCCTTCTACTTCCAGGTCTGATAGATATATTTTTGTATTCTGTATGTGTGTGTGTATGTAAATAAATTCTTCCCTCTGGAATTTTGAAATTCTGATGAGAACAAGGTTAAAGTATTGCCTTCTATGTACCCACACACACATACTGTAAAAGTTCTACTTTATGTGCTTCCTTTTTGTGAGATAATTTTTATAATTCTTCATTTCCCTTCTACCTTCTCCCAATATAGCCTTCTTTCTCACTTAATTTTTAAGGACATCCCAATATGATTAACTCACATCCATGCCTCTGTCAGTGTAGACTCTTAACTGTCCTAATGAAGATAATGTTCTAAGGAGTTACATGTATCTTCTCATATACAGATGTAAATAGTTTAACCTTATTGAGTCCTTTATGATTTCTCCTTCATGTTTACCTTTTTTATGTTTCTTTTGAGTCTTATGTTTAGATATAAAATTTCTATTTGATCAGTTCATCAAGAATGCTTCCAAGTTCTCTATTTTATTAAATATTCATTTTTTCCCCTGGAGGATTTGCACTCATTTCTCTGGATATGTTATCCTTGGTTGTAATCCTAGTTTCTTTGCGTTTTAGAACATCATATTCCAGGGCAGTCAGGTGGCACAGTGGATAGAGCACTGGCCCTGGAGTCAGGAGTACCTGAATTCAAATCCGACCTCAGACATTTAATAATTACCTAGCCGTGTGGCCTTGGGCAAGCCACTTAACCCCATTTCCTTGAAAAATCTAAAAAAAAAAAAAAAGAAAGAACATCATATTCCTTTAACACAGAAACAACTAAATCTTATATGATCTTGACTGTGATTCTTTTTTATTTGATTTGTTTCTTTTGGGCTGATTTCAGTATTTTTCCTTTATCTGGAAGATCTTGAATTTGGTTATATTCCTGAGAGTTTTCATTTTGGGATCTTTCAGGAGGTAAATGATGGTGTCTTTAAATTTCCTCTGATTTTAGGATATCAGGGGAATTTTCTTTGATAATGTCTTGAAAAAAATGATATCTAGATTCTTTTTTTGATCTTAACTTTCAGGTAATCTAATAAGCCTTACATTATCTCTCCTCTGTTCTTTCTTTCAGTTTATTTTCCTGATGAGATATTTCTAATTTTCTTCTTTTTTCCAATTCCTTTGATTTTGTTTTCATGTTTCTTGATATCTGATTTAGTCATTAACACCCCTTGCATAATTATAATTTTTAGAGAATTATTTTCTTCAGGGTGATTTTATATCTCCTCTTCTAATTAGCCTGTTCTTCTCTTTAAGGAGTTCTTTTCTTTGTGGATTGCTATGCCTCTTTTGCCATTAGACCATTTCTGTTTTTTTAAGATGTTATTTTCTTCAGTATTTTTTACAAGTTAGGGAGAGGCTTTTTATTTTAATTTTTTGCTATACTAATGTTCTATTTTTCTCAATTTCATGTAAAGACAATTCTAAGCATTCACAATAGTCTGATATAGGTTAGACTTATGCAACCATGTAAAACAAATTTCCATTTTGTTCATATGGTGGAAAAAGAAGACACCAAAAAAGAAATCTTGAAAAAAAAAAATAAAATGAACACTTGTATAGTTGCATTGGTTTTGTTTGTGAAAAAACTTTTAAATTCAATATAATCAACATTATTTAAGCTGAGTTGCTGCCTGTACTCTACCATCTTGACTCCACCTCCATTAATTGTTTGTTGATACCAAAAAAACATTCAGCTCAACTGAATAAAATGCTATCCCACAGGCTACTTTTACTGTCTCCTACTAATGTTTCAGAGCACTCGGGATTCATTAGAAGATGTAACAGCAGAAATAATCTTGTTCAATGACTGAAAATAAACATCAGGTGAGGCATAAAATAAGGAAATAAATGCTTGCCAATTTTCCACTGAGATGTAAGGGATGTAACACTGAGTTCAAGTCAAGGAAGGGTTGTTCATAGATGCTGAAGTCCTCCAGATCCTCTTACTTCCAGATAACATTTTGTTGGTTGCAACAGACTTAGAACAGTGACGATTTTGTACTGTCTATCCACAAAAGAAAGACCAAATGAATAAGAATGATTTATTACCCAGATTTCACTATGCTTCTAAATGAAATAGTATTTATAGCTGAGATAGACAATATAAATGAATCATGATTTGGACCCAAAATAGAGGAGGGAGAGACCAGATGGATAGCTTTTTGGAAATTTCATACCACTTTTTTATTGTCCCTGAGCTTTCCATAATAACAAAGGCCCATATTTTCAAAACAATTTACTGGCCTTGCTATAGGGGAGGTGAGAATTGAAATACCACTCCTTCTAAAGGACTAAAGATAGGTATCAAATAGAGGGAAATGGGAAAGCAAATAATGAGTTGGGAGAATAATAAATGAAAAAGAATAGGATTAAGGAGGTCAGCAAGGACATATGGTAACAGTATGACAAATAGAGGCTCTAGTGCTCCACTGATACCTTTGTGATGTCAGGAAAAAACCTTCAAAACATTAGGGAGATACCCTTGTGATGTCAGAAAAAAAATCTTCAAAAATTAGGGAGATCCCTATGGCAAACTTTTGATGGTATATGAACCAGAGTTGGACAGGTTGGACAGGCATAGATGGGTTACAATACACTTTGTTGGAAGAAACTTCAAATTAATGAGATCATAGATCCCTTTAAGAATTTTGAGAATGACCTAAATGTTATCTTAGTCTATAGGACAGTAGAATGATGAAGAGGGTAATATATTTTTTTTCCATTTTCAAACTATGAGTTATTTGATTACTATAACTAAACAGCATCAAAACTAACAAGACAGAGCTGGAAATAAATGAATTACAAACATGTCAAAAACTTTAATTTGCTTCATTCTACAAGATATAGGAGCTATTTTCAATTAAGGCAACTTACAATGGACAATGTCCATTGTACCATAATCCATTGGATGAAGTTAATCAGCAAGTATTACTAAGTGCTTATTATTATCAATCAAAACAGTATTAAGTATTCACTGTGTCACTCTACTAAGTAATGTGGATACAAAGACAAACAAAAATAGTCACTGCTTTCAAGAAGTTTTCATTCTAATGGGGAAGAAAAGAAATAAATGACTAGGTACCTTCCAGATGTAGGTTAGACATATGCAACCATGTAAAAAATTCCATTTTGTTCATATGGTGAAAAAAAAAAGACACAGACCAAAAAAAATCTTGAAAAAAAATAAAGTGAACTTTTGTAGATGGAAGATAATCTGAGAGGGGAAGGTACTTGTAGCTGAAGGGACTGGGAAATACCTCCTACAGAAGGTGAGCTTTGAGTTGATTTTTAAAGGAAGCCATGGAAACGAAGAAGCTTTTTGGTGAGGCCATGCATAGGAGAGAACTAGGATAATGACAAACATGTAAGGAGGCTGTAAAGATGGGGAAGAACTTAAAATGCTTAAGTGAAGTGTTTATTTTTAATCCTGAAGTTGTAGCTCATTAAGTGAGGTAGGGGGTGAAAGAGATGTCACAGTCAGGTCTACAATTTAGAAAAATCATCTTGATGGCTAGATGGAATCTAAATTAGAGAAGGGAGAAATGAGGCAAAGAAGCTAGTTAGATATTTATTTGCCCACCTTTTTTCCATGGCAAACCTGACCAAATATTTCTGACTCTATCACCCTTAGCTTTAGAGAACAGAAAAATTGCACATGTAGCAATGGACGTGGAGACTTATTTTCAGTCAGCATAGTTTTCTTCTGGTTTTGTTTTTTTTTTTTTGCTTTTTTTTGTTGACGTGGATAGATGGATGGACATGGCTAGGAGAGGAAAGCTTCAAGTGGAGGGATGAAGGCAGAAAAAAGAGGGACAGAGAAACCAAGAGACATTCATAGAGAAAGATGCAGAGAATTTGGCAATGGAACTTGGGATGGAAGCACTGGAATCATGCAGAGGGCTGTAAATTGACCCTTGAAGGGTACAAGCTGCCCCAGATTTGTTCCATAACACTTGGGTAGTCATCCTACTTTTCAACTCCATCCTCAGATAGCAGAATTTCTGTCCAAGTGGCCAGTTGTGAGTTTATAACAAAAACAGTCATCAGGGTTAAGCTGTAATTTTCCTTTTAGCAGCCTTACAGAAAGTATGGGTCAAAACAAAGTTTCCTCATGTAGAATAATGCAGATCAGGGTGATTTTTATTTAAATGATAATAGTTCTTTGCTGACACATCAAAGATTTCAACAGCTGGGCATCACCTCCTTTCTCCCTCTCCCCCCACCCTAGACAAATTTCAAGTCTCAAAGTAATATTTCCAGGAGCACAAGGGTGGCTATAGCCTCCATTCCTTTATCCCCTTGGAAAAATTCTCAGTTTCCCTCTTTTGTATTCTAACTCTGCCCAAAGAGAATACAGTCTTCTACCCCAGAATTGCCTCTCTGAACCAGGCTGAGAGACTTTGAGAAAGGAGGAAAAGATCCTTCTGTCCTGTGTTCACAATTTTCATTGAACCTAGGAATGGGATTGCCTGCCTATTCATAGGAAAACACTGGCTGACCGTGAGCAGAATGCAAAAAATCTATCTGGAGCTGAATAATAGGAGCAATGAAAAGTCCTTCAGACCTGAGATAAGAAAAGGAAACTTACTGACAGAAGGCAACAGAAGAAATAGAGAGAAGTTAAAGGAGAGGGGGGAAGCAAGAACTGTTTTTAAAGAGGAAAGTATGTGTGAGCTGTGAATATGTATATTTGTGTGTGTGTGTGTTAGAGAAACAGAGAGAGAGAGAGAGAGAGAGGAGAGAGAGAGAGATCTACATGTATGGGGTGTATGTGAGAAAAAAAAGAAAGGAGAAGGGGAAAGTTGAGAGAGCAGGGGAAGAAGAAAGTCACAGAAAATAAAAATTTTCTCCTTGGGAAATAAAAAGATCCTTCAGAACAGTTGCTGCTGCTTGCAAGAGTGTTCTAGTAAGCATATTCCTTCCCTTAAGGAGAATCTACTTGCAACCCAGCAGCCATTCTCCTTGACTTTAGCTCTGGGAATTTTAATAAAACTTTGATAAACTCCATCAACCTCTGAAAACATCAGATCCAGAGCCTCTCATGACATTCTAGTTGGGGAAAAGGACTGTTATCAGGGGAGGCCAAATACTCACACATTTTACATTTGATCTTATTTTCTGAAGATCCACATTGAAAATGCAAAGTCGTGTTATCTTTTATCTTCACATTCAATACAATTTGCAGAGATTCAGTCTCAGCTGTTGAAGCCTGAGATTGTGCCTCCCAGCAACCAGTTTCTAGTGTTCAGTTCTCCAGATTGTTCATCCAAAAAAACCAATTTGCCAACAAAATAATCCATTTCTCCCTTCAAGTTTCAAACCATGACTTCATTTTGGTATCCACGGACTGTCAAAGGACAGAAGGCCTTTATCCAAACTGGAATGTTTCCGGAGCTCTTCCTGGCTGATACACGAGATGCCATGGCAACATATTGGGCAGGGACTTTCCTCAGAGCCATCAAAATCATCCATTCTCTCAGGCCCAGATAATTTAGAATTAAAATCTAACATGTGTGTTCATGTGTATAGATGCTGATATATGCACATACTTGTATACTTCTATAATCTATATCTATGCATTAGGTACATGGACTCAGGTGGATCTAGTGGGATGAATTAGTTCTTTGAGAGCAAAAACTTAACAGTGTCTGGCATAGGAGGTACCTAATGAATGCTTATTGATTAACTGATAAAATACATATTTATGCATGTATACATATGTAGGTGCTTCAAAGACCTATTATTTCATTAGAATGGATTCTTCATACTACTTCATAGATCACAACTTTTAACTCTTAAATGGGTATCTGAGGTTATAGGGCTTATTTATATATTGAAGTATATATATATTGCCAGGCACTATGACATTATCTCATTTGCTTCTCGCAACAACCTTGGAGGTAGGTGCTATTTTAATCTCTAATTTCAATTGAGGAAATTAAATTAAATGGGGCTTAAGTGACTCACCCAGGATTGCACAGGTAGCTGATGTCTGACTGCGTGTATGAATAATGTATGTATATTGCATATAGGTGTGTATGTACACATACATATCTACCCCATGTGAGACAGGCAGTGCAGTAGATTGAGCACTGATTCTGGAAAACAGATATAATAAAACAGATAATAATATTATTATAATAACATTATTATTAATCATGCAAATATGTGCACGTACCTAAAAGAAATGCATATTGTATGTGCACATTTGTGTATGCTATATACCTTTTTTTATGTGATCGCTTGCATATACACATGAGGCATTTGTAATGCCCAAGTCTGGGCCCTCCTTAACAGGGGTCATGCTCTGGGTCATCTTCCACAAATGTGATTTGTGATGATTTCTAATTTTACTTCTGTTAGAGAGAGGCATATGCCTCATTGCAGAAGGAACAGAAAGTTCAATAATCTTCACTGATATTTAAATGTTTTCTATGTGGGCAAAACAAAAGTAAAATCCATTCCTTAACCTCGAACGAAGGTCAGCTGGTGCTCCAACAATGTCTATCCATTGACCTTAGGAGCATCTGAGACCTTCAGACTACTCCGAAGTTGGTGATGAGGTAGAAGCAGAGAAACTTCTAACCACAAATGACCCCTTTAATTTGTCTTGATCCAGAGTCCTTTCAACAAATTTTCTATGAGCCTGAATAACTCCTATTTCAATCAACTTTAGGTGGCATGTGGTGGGATCCTCATTTATCTAGGGAGTATTTGGAACACCCAATAAATCATCTCAGTGACATTACATCATGATTCTGAGACAAGGAAAAGGGAAAAGGAAACTGCATTTATTAATCACCTACTAAGTGATTATAATACTAAGCTAGACACTGTGCTAAGTCCTTTACAAATATCTCATTTGATCTCATTTGATCTCATTTGATCCTCACAAAAACCCTCAGATTATTCCAGAGTGTTAAATAATTTCCCTGCAGGCTGATCTAAAGCACCCATTTAGTTTGGTCTGATTTCTAGTCCACTCTTGCTTCTAAAATTCATTTTAAATGCACCTTTGGAATAAGATTGGTAACTATTTCAGAGGTCCTCTAGTTCACAAGTGGAACATTAATAGTGATGGGTTCCACATAGTTGTTTCATTATGTCATTTTAATAAAAGTGGATCAGTACTTGATGGCACAATTTTATTTTTGGATATTTAAAAATTACATTTCAAAGAAAATAGCAATTAAAATATTTGAAATCCCATAACTATTCTAATAATTGTGTTGTTAAACTGTTTCTTTTGCTTACAGCAGCAAGTATAACAATGAAAATCTGTCAGGAGAGCTCAAATATAGCTCCTGTTCTTGATGGATGGAATTAGTTTTAGACTTTAAATATTTCTGTGGTCACTCAAAAATAGCTCATTTGATCTCCAGAATTATAGGTGGTGCAGTGGATAGAGCATTGACTCTGGATTCAGGAAGACCAGAGTTTATCTGACCTCAGATTGACATTAAAAATAATGATGAATGCATAAAAAATTAAGAAATTTCTTTTTTTTATTATTTCAATTTAGGGAAACCTGGGTGAGAATGGAGCGAGTATTCCTAAAGGAGAAAAGGTAAATGGAATTTGAATTTTTTTAAAAAATAATTGAGCTTTTTTTGTCAAGTTACACTTTTTATGTCTCAGAGAATGACTGCATTTTTAACAGTTGAGTCTAAGCACTTGGGGTGGTTATCCAGGTTTGCTGTTTGAAACACCTGCCTGCTAGCTATGTGACAATTTGAGGATTAGCCATAAGGGCACTTTTCAGTAAAGATTATTGAAGAACAGCATTTGGCAATGGTATGAAGAATGAATCAAGGGGAAATAGTTATAACATGGTGAATGGTTTTAAGCTCTAAGTTCTGTTTTATAGTTGGATATTTCTTCAGTTTGTATATGTGAAAAAAAATTCCAAACATTTTGTGGCAGTATTTATCAGATGGTCCCTCTATTTAAAAAAAAATGACATTTAAGCACTCAAACATAAACCTTTATACTTTATTTTTATGGGTTTATCACAGAAAGGAATGACTTACATAATAATGCCTGGCTTCTCTCAGAAGTGAATTATCTTACAACTAAACTTCATGACTTTCTCTTGTGTTCTCATTTTCTGATTTCTAAACTCATTTATGAATGACTGTGTAATCCCTAAAGCTGGCTGTTTCACTTTTATGATTACCAGGACTTCCCCCATTTCGAGCCTCTCCTTTATCTTCAAGTGTGCTTTAGAAACTGTGGTAAGAGGGCAGAACCAAAATGGTGACAGAAGAAGAGCCTCTCCTAGGTGCTCTCTCTCCAAAATATTTCAAAAATCTTAAAATTGTGACTCTAACTAAATTTTCGAGAGAGAAAACCCACAGAAAGATCAAAAAATAGAAAAGCTCTGTTCTATGGGGTTAGAGGGGTGGCCCACCAGAGTAAAGGAACTTCAGCTTCCCAGGAACAGCCCCAGGGTGCCTGGGAGCCATGGCTCCCAGGAGCAGAAGCGATTTCCTGACCTTCACCCTAGGGAGCACCAAGCACAAGTTGGAAAATCAGCAGGGAGACCTCTGCCAGAGGGAGTGCAAAGCCCAGGCCCTCAGCGCCTGTGGAGTCACCCAGCAGGAGCCTCCAGTAAGCCATGCCCAAAGTACTCAGCCCACCAAAAGGTAAGGTAGTGGAGGGAGACTTCCAAGTTCTGTCCTCTTTTCCTGGAACAGGACTCTGACCACATTCAGATCCTGATCACAGTCAAGGCCCACTGTAGAGCAGAGACACCCTCCTTCAGGCCCATGGCAGAGGGGTGCACTTGTGGTCATTCACAGACCAGGAGAGCAGTCAGAGCCTCACACACTGAGGTCCTTGTGGGGGGTTGTCCCAGTAAAACTCAAAAGCTCAGGAAGCACCCCAAAACCAGCACAGGCTGGGGAAATGAGTAAACAGAAAAAAAAAAAGAAACTGGACCATTGACAATTACTTTGTCTATGATCCCATAAAGGATCAAAATATTCAATTTGAAGATGAGAAAGTCCAAGCCTCTGCATCTAAAGACTCCAAGAAATATAGAAGTTGGGCTCAGGCTATGATAGAGCTCAAAAAGAATTTTGAAAATCAAGTAAGGAAGATAGAAGAAAAATTGGGGAAAGAAATGAAAGAGATGTAGGAAAAATGTGAAAATGAAATCAGCAGTTTAGTTAAGGCTGAAGAAAAATAACATGTTAAAAACCAGCTTAGGTCAAATGGGTCAAAACAGTCCAAAAAGTTATTGAGGAGAATAATGCTTTAAAAAGCAGAAATGGCCAGATGGAAAAGGAGATAAGAAAGCTCTCTGAGGAAAACAAATCCTTCAGATGTAGAATGGAGCTAAAGGAAGCTGGTGACTTTGTGAGAAATCAAGACACAATAGATCGACACCGAAAGAATGAAAAATTAAAAGAAAATGTGAAATATCTCATTGAAAAAACAACTGATCTGGAAAACAGATTCAGGAAAGATAATTTAAAAATTATTGGGATACCTGAAAGTCATGATCAGAAAAAGAGCCTTGACCCCATTTTTAAAGAATTCCTACAGGAAAAATTACCCCAATATCTTAGAAGAAGAGGGTAAAATAGAAATTGAGAGAATCCAACAATCTCCCCTGGAAAGGATCCAAAAGAAAACCCAGGAGTATTATAGCCAAGTTTCAGAACTCCCAAGTCAAGGAGAAAATATTAAAAACAGCCAGAAGGACTCAATTCAGTTATCATGGAGCTGCAATCAGGATCACACAGGACTTAGAAGCAACTACATTAAGGGTTCATAGGGCTTGGAATATAATATTCCAGAAGGCAAAAGAACTTGGAATGCAACCAAGAATCAACTACCCAGCAAAACTAAACATCCTCTTCCAGGGGAAAAGATGAACTTTCAATGAACCAAGGGAATTTCAAATGTTCCTGTTGAAATGACCAGAGCTGAACAGAAAGTTTGACCTTCGAGTACAGGACTCGGGTGAAGCATAGAGAGTGGATGAGAAGGGTAAATTGTGAGGGACTTAATGATGATGAACTGCATATATTCCTGCATGCATAAAAAAATGATACTGATAATACTCATATGAACCTTCTCATTTAATAGAGCAGGTAGAAGGATCAAGCACAGGTGAGAGTTGAATTTGAAGATATATATTATAAAAATGGATTCAATGGCTAAAAGGGAAATGTACTGGGAGTAAGAGAAAGGAGAAGAGGAATAGGCTAAGATATTTCATATAAAAGATTTTTTTTGCAATAATATGGAAGGGGGGAAAGTGAGGGGGAATGAGGGAACCTTCACTCTCATCAGAAATGTCTCAGAGAAGAAACAGCATACACACTCAATAGGGTGTAGACATCTAGAGAAAAAAGGAGAGAAGGGGACAGGGAGAAGGGGGGGATGTGGGTGATAGAGGATAGGGTAGATCATAGGAGAGAATGGTCAGATATAACACATTTTCTTTTTTTACTTTTTGCAAGGTGCTATGATTAGGTGACCTGTCTGGAACCATAGGGCTAGGTGGTTGCTGGGTCTCTTGGGTGGAATGTGGGCTTGTGGCCTCTTAGCCCCAGGGCCGGTGCTCAGTCTGCTGGGCCACAGCTACCCTACAGCACATTTTAGAAGAGGGACAGAGTGAAAGGAGAGAGAAAATATAATAGATGGTAGTGGGGAGGAATGGATGGAGGGAATTACAATGAGCAACAGCAACTGGAAAAATTGGAAGTAACTTCTGTGATGGACTTATGATAAAGAATGTGATCCACCCAAGACAGAGCTGATGATACCAGAACACAGACTGATACACATTTTTTTCTCTTTCTTTTACTTTATTTCACATGAGGTTTTGTATTTTTGTGGGGGGGGGGGGTTTAATATGTTTACTCTTAAACAAGAATATTTTAGTAATATGTAAATAAAATAAAGAAAAACAGTTCAAAAAAAAAGAAAGAAACTGTGGTAACCTTCAATTAAAAAGTGACTATAATTGCATTTCCTTAACTACTTACAGCAACATACATTAAACCTCTACCTAGAGATGAGATGATTTAAAAAATCCTATACGATATATAATAATAAAGTCTCTGTGATGCTTTCATTCATCTACTAAGAATTCTCTTGATTTAGGGCAGAACATTTTGATGTGAATCTTGAAAATATAACTTGTATGTCTTATAGACCAGTCCATTAAAAAGTGTACCTCTCCAATGCAGAAAATACTGTCAAAGTGCCAATTTAGTGGGAATGGAGAACAGCAGGAAGTCTAATTTTATGTCCTTTATGCTTTGTGTAGATTGTCCATTGAGAATGAAGTTTCCTCCAGGGAAAATCTTTTGACATTCTCGAAAAGAAATCAAAGGATTTGACTTGTTCATATAGAATCTTAATTCTAGAAAATATATCAGTGTTTACCAATTAGTTATTGTAAAGACAGAGGCAGATATATATATATATATATATATATATATATATATATATATATATATATATATCTTAAAAAGCCATTCCTTATCCCATCAATCCCATTCCTTATGCCCCAGGACAACTGAGCCAAAAAAAATAAAACCCTTTAAAAAGGATCTAAATAGTGTTTTATTTCTTGGGGGGAGGGGAAGGTAACTACCTTGTGTTTTGCCAGAACATTTTTATCCATCAGGAAATCTATGTTACTTAGAAACATTTAAAATCACACAGTGATGAGGACTGATTCTGTGGAACAGGTGTATCAAGCCCTGAAGTACTTAACTGTTGCTCAAATCTCCTGTCTCAGAATCTTAAATGAAATAGAATTAGAGAGAATCAGTTCCATTCTGAAAAAAGAATCAGCCTAGAGGAGAAAGAAGAGACCTTGAGACAATGTGTGATACACATGAAGCAATAGCAATTGGAATGTGTAACTGAAGAGTAGAAAACTGTGAAAATAAGGTAATTGACCAAAAAACATGAATATTAGACACAAATAATAAAAATATATAAAAATAAAATCAGTATATAAACATCATAGTATCAATTTTGAAAAAATGCTTGCTCATGTTTCCATTCTATATTCTAAATATTTAAAATTCTAGATTCTAGATCCTTAAAATATTCTTTCAACAATACAAACTGAAACCTGCCCATGCCTTCATAAGAACAGTCCATGTCTATAGATATAGACATATCTATGTAGATGTTTGTCTATATCTCTACATATATATATATATATATACAATTAATGACTATATAAATCTTCTAAAGAGTCTACCTAATGCATAGAAGACTCTTCTTATAGAGTTTGCAAAGAATTCTCTAGATATGCAAATACATATCTTGGGTTGAGATGTTTATCTTTTATCTCTCACTGTCAATTCATGAACATCCTACTTTTTCAGTTGTGCAACTCAAGTATTCTTTGGTAATACACTACATTATATCTACCATGTTTTAAATCCATTGCCCTTTGGATCACCCATAATTTTGATTTTTTTTTTGATAATTACAATTTCCTGATTTCAAGCAGATCTCTTTATAAAAACATTAGTTTAAAAAGTGACTTGGAAATATTGAAAGGACTTTATCCAGTTTGATTCTGGGCCCAGATCATTTGTCCATTTGAAGTACCTGCCTAAATTATATATGTATTAATTCAACTGACTGCCTATTCAACTGCAAAATTTTATTAGATACACCTTCATCACCTATTTGTTTTTTTCTCTTGAATATTGTTAGCCCAATATTTTTTGAGACATCAGGGATCTCATCAGACTCCAGCCAGTATTCTGATGCTCAATATAGTCAACCAGAGATTGTTGTTCAGTCATTTCAGTCACATCCAACTTTTTGAAACCCCCTTTTGGGATTTTCTTGGTAGCAATACTGGACTGGTTTACCATTTCCTTAACCAACTCATTTTACAGATGAGGAAACTGAGGCAAATAAGATTTTGCCTCTTTCCCAGAGTCACACAATTTTTAAGTGTCTAAAGCCAGATTTGAACTCAAAAGTTGAGTTTTCCTGACTCCAGACATGGTGCTCTATCAACTATAACAAATAACTACTCCTACAGTAATAAGCACATTGCTATCACAAATAGAAGTTTTTAGGGGATCAATCCTTTTCCATTTGGACTCTCCATAGTATACGAAATAGTATCCTAGGAAGAATATTTGCAAAGGTATATTTGTAAACTTTTAAGCAGTTAAAAATATGAGTTATTACTATTAAGACTCCATGTACTAAAGTGCCACAGGGCATGTCATTTCATAAGGGATGGTGAGCTCTCAAGATGAAATCCTGAACATTCAAAAAGAATTCCCTTGAAGTGGAAAAGAGATATTTGTCTCAAGAGACAGATGTGGCTGCCTGGGGGACTCACTTAGATTCTAAAGTAGACATATATAGATGATGAAAGCAATAGCAGATGACAGAGGATAAATATAAATAATAATCGCTAATATACACTCACACACATCTCACTTATTATTTACCAGTTCATGGTACTGGTCCATGGGTCCTATGAGAATGGTGTCAGGAATAATAATGCCTAGAATTGATCCAGAGCCAAATATGTTCAACAAAGATAAAGACTACAAAAGTGCTGGCGGGGGGGGGGGGCAGAGATCTCTTATAGGCTGTCCAATATAAGTAGTAGGAAAATAGAAAGAAATTACCTAGTTTCCCTTGATGACTTTAAGTAATTTGCCCCAGATCATCTATATTTTGTAAACTATGAGCAATTGAGTCTGATGCTGATTCCTGAAAAAACAATCTAAAAAGAAATTTTTAGAAATATAGTGCTTTCTCATAAATCTGGAGTAACCACTATTTTGATAATTACTTTCATCCACATCCCTAGTATTTGTTTATAGTTTTCAAAAATAATGCATTTACCTGCAAAACAATGTTATATAGGGGTGGCTAGGAGGTGCAGTGGATAGAGCACCGTCCCTGGAGTCAGGAGTACCTGAGTTTAAATCCAGCCTCAGACACTTAAAAATTACCTAGCTTTGTGGCCTTGGGAAAGCCACTTAACTGCATTGCCTTGCAAAAAAACAAAACACAAACACAAAAAAAAACACAAAACAATGTTATAATGACATATAGTAAATTTTCTGAATTATCAAGAACTAAATTTGCAGTCAGAGTACCTGATTTTTGAACTTTACTCACCTAACTCATGGCTTCTACTTACTAATAGTATGACCTTGGTCAAATCATCTCACTTCTCAGGGCCTCAATTTCTTCATTTATCAAACAAGAGGGTTGTACTAAATTGTTTTAGGGTTTCTTCCTTTTCTAAAATTTTAGATTTTAGTATGTATGGAGAAGTTAAATGACCTTATAAAGTTATACTGTTGAGTAGGGGCAGCTAGATAGCTCAATGGATCAAGTGCTGGGCCTAGAGTCAGGAAGACCTGGGTTCAAATGTGGATTCAGACACTTAGTAACTGTGTGCTGGGTAAGTCAGTTAAACTCTGTTTGCCTTAAGCCTACTGGAGAAGAAATGGCAAACTTCTCCAGCATCATTTCTCAAGGCATAGCTGAACAACTGAACAGCAGCCAAGTAGAAGCATCTCCTTGACTCATAGACCATTGATATCTCCATTAGGCCATGCCAAATGGTTTCTAAATTTTATAAACCGGAAAATATATAATACCAGTAGCAGCTAGTGACAGGCTGAACTTGCAATCGTACCCTAAGCTAGAAAGCCTATTGTGCATGTTTGAACAACTCACTACCCCATCTCCTTGTGTGAACAAAGTTTCACGATTAGCTCACTGCCGTTTGGAAACCCAGCTTTCCATTTCTAAGCAACTCACTCCATTCTTCTGTTATCAGGATATGAATTTCTTAATATATACAAAATATGACAATTTCTAGCAGGCAGGGAAAATAGAAAATCTCATTTTTTGATTTCTTACATCCTGCTCTTTTTACCAGTTAATGATATTTTTTAAAGGGAGAGTCTTCAGATTTGGACTCTTTGCTAGTCTTGTATAGTCTCATTCTGGAATCCCAGCTTTACCCATAGGTAAAGTGAACTCTAAGCCCCAGGGTTTGGTATGAACCAATGATTTTACCTCTATAAAAAGGAACACCCTTATCTCCTCTCTTATTAAGGAACAAAATAAATGTTTAGAACAGAAGTTACTGTCTCGCAGTCTCAGAAGGAAGCAGTGCGTGTGGAGTGAGTAAAAGATCCAATATAGAGTCTATTATTTCTAGAAAAAAGGGAAAAACTAAAAAACGTTTTCAGTCTCCATCTCATTCCAAGCTGGATCAGTGATACAGGATTCATCCTGGACATAGTTTACACAGGAAACATCCTCAGACCCTGGTTGAGAATTGATAGCCTCTACTTGCAGTCTCCATCTTCTACTTTCCAGTTTCCTATACTTGTGTCTCTCACAGCAAGGTGACTGCTTCTTCCTCTTTCTCTCTGCTTACTTGACTTCCTATGTCCTAGCAAAGGAGATAGGAGGAAAAGGATTGATTCAATGACACACTGGACCGCCTCCAGTTTAATACTTGAAACCTCATGGGAACTTATGAGCTACCAAGAAAGACTCTACACCAACAGGCAGCCCCTATCACTTTGCTCAATTTACAAGCCCTCTTGAAGAGTTCTAAAAGAAAAATCAAAATCACTTTGAAGTTTGGCAAACAGTTTGAAGCCAATGAGTGACCAATACCTAACCCAGCTGAAGCAATAATAGGTAACATTTTCATGGATGGCTTCAAAATAGATTTTCTATGTTAAGGTAAATCCTGTCCATTGAGCAGTTTCAACACTATCACCTAATAGGAACATTCAGAAAAGGTAAAACAGAAATTACAGAATTTCACAGGATTAGAAAATCTAGTTCAACTCTTTCATTTTATAACTGGGGTTGATAATGTCTCCTTTTTTAAGGCCTTAGAAGAGGTGAAAATATGAGGAAAACAGCAATAATATGAGAAAACAACAAAATAATCTATTACTTTGCAAAGGGATCTTGAATTTTAAGGAATTAGCCCTATAAAGTTTCATTGACCAATAATTCAGTTAACTATGGATCTTAATGAATGCCAACAGGAAGCAAGGGTGGTAGGGTGTGTCTGAAATCTAATTTATAATCTATTTCCTTTTATAAGTAAAATCTCTAAGTTTGTACTTTCTTAGACATGATCTTATAAAGCTTTGTTCCTTTTTAAAAATCACTCTTTAGAAAATTCTTTAATGATAGCATCTTGAGATTCTCTGAAGTTACTGCCTTCAGCAAGAATGTCCTCTTTGTCTACTCCCAAGAGTAATGTCAATGCTAAGAATAACTTAACCTCATTTTCATTCATATGACCACATGCTTCCAGAAAGGAAAAAAATATGATGAAATGTCTGAAACTGAATTCTGGATAATTGTGTTTTAGTTAATCAACATGACATATTTTGGATCACTAAACTAATGTGCCTTATCAACTACTATAAGATAAAACACTCTCCATTACTTTTCCCTCCTTACCCCTAAATAGATTTTTCCATCTAAATGTTTTTATTGCATTTTTAGACTGATTTTAGGTAATAGGAAGGAAATTGATGGATTTTTAAGAGACCTACTGGCAGTGAGAACCACCAACAAACACTTCATTGCCCAAAGCATTCAATTTGATATTCTCATTCTCCCCTTCCTGGGTGGTAACAGTTAAATGCTGTTGTTAAAAGGGAAAAGAGAAAAACAGAGGTGGTGAGGAGAAGTGGGTATTTGTAAAGAAGATCAAAAATGGACACAGATAATCAAGTTCATGCTATTACTACCTCATTAAATCTATCATGCACTTTTTAAACAAATTGTACATTGTAGAAGTTCTTGGTTTCAAATACAATCCTCCTTTTTGTTATTTGTATATTGAAATGCTTTTGTTTGTTGATTTTTTAGTCCGTAATTAAAAAGAAAAATTATCAAATGTAAAGAAAAACCGCTGCAATTTGAAGACATAAGAAGTCACCACAATTCTTGATTTATTTGATTTTTAAAATTATAACTTTCTTCTTATTTCTTTAAAGGGTGAAACTGGACAGCCTGGATTTCCAGGATCAGTTGGTCCTAAAGGACAAAAGGGAGAAATGGTAAGTATCTAAGACATGAGGACAGAGAGGAATCATTTAATTAGTATTTTTATTTTGCTGAATCTCTGTCAATTTTATGTTCCTTGATTGTACAACTTTAAAGAAGCATCATTTGACTAAAATAAATCAGAAAATAGGAACATAAATCACTCAATCAGTTAGCATTTATTAGGTAATTATTATAAGCAAGGCATTATGCCAGATGTTGAAGATAAAAATGAGACACTACTGGTCCTCATGGGACTTGGATTTTACAAGGGATTTAGATTTTACTATGGGTCTTAATATGGGACTTTTTACATGCAACCTGTTCACAGATAGTAAATTCTAGATAAATATGCAAAAATATAGTGATTAGGCAAGGAACTCCATAAATAAGGGAGGTGGCACTGTACTTAAACCTTGAAAGAACTTATTAGTTTCAAGGGACAAAGAAAAGGAGGGATATTATTCCAGTCATGAGGCACAACCAGAGCAAGGCAAGAAATGGGATACTGTATACAGAGAACCACAGCAAGAAGGCCAATTTGACTGAAGCATGAGAGTGTGTAAAAAGCAATATTATATAATAAACCTGGAAAGATTCTGGAGGCAGATTGTGAAAGGCTTTAACTCAACTGAGTTTTCATTTTAACCATCCTAAAAGCAATGGGGAGAGTGGGGAACCACTAAAGCTTCAAATTTTTAAGAACATCCAGGTTGTGACTCTAACTCCTCTTAAAAAACTGAAAAACTTTTCTGCCTAGTGAACTGTTCATTGGCCTCCCCTAGTGAGTTATTCATTCTGATTCTAAAGTCAAATCAGCAAGCATTTATTAAACTCCTAGATTGAACCAGGTCCTGCATTAAGTTCTGGAGGGAGGATAAAGGTGGTATCTCAAGTCTAATATGACCCTATCCAAACATTCTCCTGGTCAACTACATTTACAATTTAATTCTCTCTAGTAGAAAACAAACACTAGAACCTAATTTATATTCAGATGCAGCTGCACAAAGATTGCATAAGTCATAGTTTTAGGAAGTGACATTTTTTAGTTTCATCTTAGGCAAGAGAAAAATTAAGTCTCAATAAGTCTTTAAAATTTTTTCATCATTGATGAAATTAAATGGACTATGTCAATCATTTTTATTTCTTTTCTTCATAGGGTGAGCAAGGAAACATTGGCTTACAAGGAATAAAAGGTGACAAGGTACAAATGATAACTAAGAATAGTAATGAAAGTATTTTCATTATTTTCGCTAGTTTATTCCAGCATCTTCAGAAACCACATTAACACTTTTAAGTCATTTAAATTGAACTTCAGAATATTCCTATAATTAGATTTCATAGGACATTAGAGCTAAAAAGGAGCCTAGGTATCATAGTGCCATACTAGCTAGTGATTTCACAAAATGTCTGATATTTATAATGTACTCTTCTCAGAAACTACTGAGAAACTACAGAAATGCCCTTTGTTTTTCACCATTAATATTTTACAAATAATGATAAGTTAATAACATTTGTGTTACTCAATTGAGGATTCCAGATGTTTCCATTATACCTGATCTACAATTTAGTCCCAAATTTGAATTTGGGCCTGAAGTTGAGAAACCATGCCACACAATACACTACAATAAAGCTTACCTTAAAAAATCCTTTAAAGGAAGAAAATGTTTGGTTTCTAAATTAGACAGTGGTTCCTAGATCTAAACTAAATTTAAATAGGGTTTTATATTTGATCCTGAAGGTAAAAGGGTACCACTGGAGTATACTGAACAGGGAGAGAGGGTAGGTAACACAGTCAGACTTTACTAGAAAGATCAGTTTGTTCAGACAATGAAGAATGGACTGGAATGGAGAAATTCTTGTGGCAGAGAAATCAACCAGAAGGCTATTGAAGTGTCAGAATAGATAATGGAGCTTATAGGAGAGATGTTACAAAGGAAGAATTGATAAGAATCAACAACAGGTTAGATATAGTCAGATTGAGAGAGAGTAAGGAGGCAAGGATGATACCTCATCGTCTGGGTGGATGGGTAAATGAATCCCTCAGCATAATACAGAAGTTCAGAAGAGGCAAAGGTTTGAGGTGAAAACTAATTAGTTCAACTTTAGACATATTAATTTAAGATGTCTATGAAGCATCCAGTTATGGATGTCCAGAAGATGAGAAATAGAAGTCAGAGAGGCAGGAGGTCTAGACAAACAGATCTAAGAATCATCAGAACAGAAATGATAATTAAATCCATAAGAGCTAATGAGAGCACCAAGTGAAATAATTTTGAGGGAAAAGAGAAGAGGACCCACAGAATGGAGCTTTTGTGAACACCCACAGTTGGTAACCATGAATGAGATGAAGAACTAGCAAAGGAAACCAAGTGGTCAGACAGGTAGGAGGAGAGCTCTGAGAGAATAATTTCACTAACTCTCTTAAGAAAAAAGTAACCAGGGGAACAGAGTGATCTACCTTTTCACAGATCACAGGGGGGTCAAAATTTGACTATTAGAAAAAAATCATTGGTAACTTGGAAGGTTTCAGTTGAATGATGAGGTTGGAATCTACATAAAGAGAATTAAGATGAGAGTGAGAGAATGATGATGATGATGGATGATGATGATGATGATGGCCCCTTTTATTTTCAAAGAAGATGGTGTGACGCCAAGACTAGAAGTAGAAGCACTAACTGACTTCTCAAGGAGTTTTTCCCAAAGAAAAATAAAAAGGATGATAGCTAGTCATGATGGATAGTTCAAGTAAAGAGTTTTTGAGGATGAGGGAGAAATGGGCATATTTATAAGCAGGAAGAAGTAACTAATAGAAGTAGAAAAATTAAAGATGAGAATAATAGAGAAATCTGTGGGGGTAAGGTAGGATAGAATGGGATTACTTTTGCAAATAAAGAGGTTTGTCTTTCCAAGAAGGATACTTCAACATGTAAAACACAGGTAAAAAAAAGGTAATAGTTGAAGGCATTTGAGTGATGGGAGATGGGGAGGACAGAAAAAGCTCTAGAAGAATGTTCTAAATTTTTTCAGTGAAATATGAGGCAAGGTTCTCATCTAAGAAAATTGGGAAGGAGGAGCCTTGAAAAGTTTGAGGAGTTATGAAAAGTTTGGAAGAACCACTGTGGTGAGTGCAATGAGGGACTAGATGAGATTATATAACAGAAATTTATGTGAATCCAGTTAGCATAGTTTTGTAATTTTCTCCACTTTTGTTCATCAGCATATAAGTGAGCACAAATGTGGCAGATGATGAGAGTCATTCAAGACTGAGGTTTACTAAGGGAGATCATCAGTTGGTAAAGAGATAAGGACCTTGAGAGAAAGAGGATAGTATAACATTGAATTGGTTAAATAAGGGTCAAAATGGGAAAGAAAGGAGGATGTTGCCAGGACTGAGTAGATGACAAGGCAGAAGAGGCAGAATGACAACATATTAGAACATAAAGGTATTTCAGAATTCATAAATAGAGAAGTAGAGTACTTGTGAATATGGCAAGATCAAAGGAATGCATACCTTCCTTATCTCATGGCTCCTTTCAACTTCTAGTTAGAATCTTACCTTCTCCAGGAGCCCTGTCCCATTCTTAAGTCTTCCCTCTTTTTTGATTATGTCACATTTATTCTGAATATATTATTTATATAATTTTATTGTACATAGCAATTTGTTTTCTCCCTTTAGATTGTGAGCTCCTTGACAGCAGGGACTGTTTTTTGTTTTGTTTTGGTATTTTTGTATTCCCAAGGCTTATCAATGTCCAATACAAATTGGCAATTAATAAGGGATTACTGAAACCTGAGTATCTCTGTGTCCCAGAAGTGGAGGGGGGGGGATTATGAGAAATGATTAATTTAAATAACTGGAAGATTTAAGGTATTTGTTATATATGTGGAAATTCCTTTGTATGAGGATAGGAATTGGGAAGAAGATAAGTGCTATGAACCAGGCATTGCCCTGATTAAGAAAGGAAGGACAGTATTCTGGAGGTCAGTAGACAACAGTTAATAGTATCTCAACTGGATATTAAATATGAATTAAATGAACTTCAAACATGGTGACGATGGTGGTGGAAGGAATCCAAAAATGGCAATGGTAAGGTAAGGAGCATTCCAATTCCATCACCCACTATCAGTAAATCAGAGAATATGAATGAGAGTAAAACCAGTACTGGTAAGCATATCTAGGCAATAGACATCTGTGAGAGATACTTTAAAGAGAATTGCTAAACTGGTTGAGGATTTGATTAGATGATTTCTGAAGTCTCTTTAATTTTCCAGCATTCTGGGATTTTTTTTTACATTAAATCAAACAAGTTTCAAAATATTATTTTAACATAGAATCAATTTATCAGCTAGCTACATTTTTCTTCTCAATTCATATTTTTAAATACAATTACAACTGAAGAAAAAAACAAAAGAAGACTGAGAAAGTCATGTTAGCTGAGAGCTGTTGCTGGACCATATGTGAAAATGGGGCAACATAAATAAAATAAATATTGTTGATGGATGAATATCTGAATGAATTGCTGCACACTCAGGAATAGAGTGTTGCCATAGATACAGAGAGTCAGTATAATTGATAAAATGCCACAATACTGCCTAGATAATTCCATTGAGATTTCAAACCTACCTCCAGTTTAAACCCACTATAACCCATCATCCATCAAAAGACTTCGTGCTTGTCCCCCAAAAGGGGAGTCAGAGAAGAAAAGAAAATTACATCGTGTGCTCCTAATAGCCAGGGCATACCAGAGAGAAAGTCAGGGTTACTGAAAGACTTCTGTAGACTCCCAGATACAAGATATATTCCCTCTGGCCATCTTCTTTCCATATCATATCTCTTGACCTCAACCTTTAACCTACAATCTGTCACTCCAGATTCCACTCTGGGTTTCCGATTGCTTAAAGTCCCATCCAGACCTACTATTGTTATTCTCTAGACATTTTAATACTATGCCACCATTTTTATATTACCTTTCTCACTCACCTTCCTCCCCTTGTCACTCTAGGAACACTAGTGAAATCAATAAAACCATTCCTTGGAAAGATATGTCTTTTAATTGTTTGATGATTCCACTCACTTTCCCTGTGACTGCCCAAACCTCACTATGACTACCATTGTCTGAGATGTTGTTTTCACCTCTAAGAGTATAAACCCTTGAAGGAACGGATTTTTTTTTTGCTTTTTTAATTTATATAACTGGCTTTTAGCACAATCCTGAACCCATAGTAATTACTTAATATGTGCTTTTTAAAAAATCATTCATTTAATTTTTAAATATTTTTGGTATTTAACTAAACAAATAAATATCAAAACTAGCACATATAGAAAAATCATGATTCTGCACATTTATGTATATCTTTACCTATTTTAAAGCATTCAAACTAAGAATTCCATTAGCTTCTTATCACCTCAAATTAGCTATAAATGCTTGACATAAAAATAGAAGGAAAAAAAGACAAGGAAAGATATCCTCAGAGGGAAAAATGCCTCACATAAATATAAAATGAATAATAGAAGAAATGAATAATGAAAAAAATCTGTTATTTAATAAATTAATATATGAGACAAAGTAAAAATTAAAAAAAGGAAAGATATTAGAAAGGAAAATATTTCGTTCTAGGGTGTGTCAGCCTACTCTTTTATAATCCTATTTAACATCCCTTCAACCTTAAAGTCAAAATGTTCTTCCCTGCCTACCACTTATTTGTGCATATTGTTTCCCCAATTAGAATTTTAAACTCCTTAAAACCAGAGCCATCTTTGCTTATATATTTTTATCCCCCATCAGTTAACATAGTGCTTCACATAAAATGCTTAATAAATACTCTTTCACTTATTCATTCATTCATATGAAAATAAGACACTCTCCCAAGCAAAACTGGATCTCTAGAAATATTCTTCAGAGAAATATCTGGCATAAAGATGGAATTAAGATAAGTTAAGAATAATGATCATGCTTGGCTACAAAGAAGAGATAAAAAATTCACCTTTGTTTGAAAGGTGGGAAACATTGAGAGTGGAATGTTACGTAAAAGGTCATATGTAGTTGTGCTGTCTCATTTTGTTGTGCTCTTTTTAAAAATCTATTACAAGGGAAACTTCATCGGAAAGGAGATGTGACATAAAGATTTTGATAAAATTTTAATCAACTGAAATGAAGGTAGGAAAAATTTGAGATTCAAAAGTTTGGAACAATTTAGTTTAAAACCTTATTTAAAAAGAAAAGGAATATAGTGGTTCTTCTCATCACACTATACCTTCTCCCCCTCTCCCACATAAGGAACAATTGAAAAAAAATTGAGATCTCTACAAATCAAAGTAATGGAGCAAGAGAATGGATTGCAGTAGACAACCTGACAATAACTGGTGTCACTCCTCACCTCCCCACCCTCCACAAATGAAGAAACAAAAGTCTACTTTAGTAAATCATCAGAAACATTTCCCAGAGGTACTAAACATAAAGAGTGGACTTCTGATCAGTGGAGTCCTCAGAAAACTAATAGAAAAGACAACAAAATTTAATTCAACCAGAAATGTAGTTATCAAGCTTCAGAACTTCAATGACAAAGGGAAGAGCTGATAAATAGTCAGCAAAAAACAAATCTGCAACAGAAAGTATGAATCACAGAAGATTTCTCATTTAGGTCAATAGAGAAAAAGATAAACTAGAATGTGATTAAAAGAAAACAAAGGAATTTAATTAAATCAACCCAAGTATTGCCTATCCAGAAAGGCTGAGCATTTTTAGGAGAAAAAGAAGAATTTTTAATTTTAAAAGATTTTTTTAAACCTAATTGCTAAAAAAAAAAATCAGAATAAGCATGAAACTTGGAGCTCAAACAGATAAAGAATCAGAATAAGATTAACAAGAATTTAGAATAAGAAATGAAATTAGTAACAGAATTTTAACAAGTAAGGGGGAGGAAGGTTATTGTCTCTTTGATGTATACCACCTTATAAGAGGGACACTGAGAGAATTATATGGAAAACCCACAGAATAAAAATAGAAGGAAGTATATGACCTTGAGGAAAAGGGAATACAGTAGGCAGGAAGTAATTATTATCCCCTGAATGTGAATGTCATAGAAAAAGAACAAGCTGAGGATAACTTTTAAAGCTATATTCCTATCTGGACATAGTTAAAAAACAAAAAGAATAATGGAAGAATTATATCAATACAGGGAGAATCCTTGGTTTCAGTATTTTGTATGAATGGAGGAGAGTTTTGTATGTAGCTCTGTGCAGAGTCTAGAATTGGATTGATGCTAATAAGCTAATTATAAAAGCAGTATAACAGGATGTGGTAAATAGAAAGCAAAGCAATTCTAACAATGTAAATGAATATATTGGCCTGCAAACTAGGAAAGATCTTTGCATTAAATATTTCTGATAAAATTTAATATCTAAAATCTTTAGGAAATGAAACAAACTTGTGTATTAAGTAATATTCCAATGAATAAGTGGTCAAAAGATATGAACAGGTAGTTTTTGAAATATACTTAGGCTATCAACAAACATTTGAAAGACTTCTCACAATAAGGAAAATTAAATTAAAACAATTCAGTGGTATTATTTTACATATATATATATATATGAAATTGGCAATGATGCTAAAAGATGAAAAACCTCATCATTGTTGGGGGATCTTTGAGAAAATAAGTATGCTAATGTTAATGAAGCTGGGAATTAGTTGCTATATTGGAAAAAATAACAGAATTCTATGAAAAAAATTGCAAAATTGTTCATTTGATTCCATCAACTTTACTATTGGATTTATTCTATAAAGGTATCACAAGAAGAAAAGACCTATTTTAGAACAATATTCACTAATATATTAGCTATAGGGTCCTGGACCCCACTGTCCTTCACTTACTCCTCATTTCTAGCCATTTCTTCTCTGGTCTTAATAACCACTTAGGTCAAGAATAACAAATTGCCAGATTAATGCCACTATTATTCCTATAACTTTTGGAATAGTGATTTTTTCTTGATCACCACTTCCCAGTGTGTGTATTCTCTCTAGTTATCTTATTAGCTCCTTGAATGTAGGGGCTTTGTTTGCTTTTTGCATTTGTATCTCCAATCATTAAGACAGTTTTTGGCACATAATAAGTGCTTAATGATTCTATTTTATTCATTCACATTCATAGCATAAAATCTGTAGGCAGATCTGAAGGTAGAGCTGAAAATATGACCAAAAAATAGCTGAATAAAATTTGATGCATGAATGTAATAAAACATTTAATTGTATAATGAATGAGGCAAATGGAAAGTTCAAAGAGGGCAGCTAGGTAGTACAGTGGATAAAGCACCGGCCCTGGAGTCAGGAGTACCTGGGTTCAAATTTGGTCTCAGCTGTGTGGCCTTGGGCAAGCCACTTAACCCCATTTGCCTTGCAAAAACCTTAAAAAGAAAAGAAAGAAAAGTTCAAAGAGATTGGAAGAAATATACAGATGAAAAGTAAAGAAAGTAGTCAAAAGAATGATTAAAAATCAACTACAACCATTTAAATTAAAAAAATGTTAAGAAGCCGCAAATCACAGATTATATTGTTCATCATTAAAATTAAAACTCACTGCCCTTCTTTCTTTTAACAAATGATAAATAATCAAAGTATAGGCAAAAATCTGTAAATCATTCATTAACTTTTGTAAGTGTTTTCATTGATTACAGTTTGGTTTTTATCAGTTTTGTTAAAGTTTGTCAATATAATAAATTAAAAAGTAATTCAAGATAATGCTCTTCTACTTTATGACTCTACTACTTTCACACATGTTCTAGCTTCAGTTTTTGTTTGGACTGTTTTGTCCCCAGCATAAATCTCACTCACAGCATCCTAATTTGTCAACTATTCATAATATCCTAAATAATTTTAAGAATTAATTAATCCATTTTGTGCATATAAAAAGTTTGCAAAATTAATTCTAGTATGTTATTTTTTAACTGGCACATCATTCTGCGTGGCATTTCAGTCTATTGTTTTTCTGGTTTGGAGTTTGGCTTTTTTTGTGACTTTTTTTTTTTGAGATTAATGCTCCCTATCTTCCCCTACTGGAACATTCATTCACTTGATAACATGGATGTTTTGACTTTTTCCATTTCAGACCCAGGTCAGTTCTCCTTTCCTAAGGATACTATTCCTGTTTCTGTAGGTTCCCATATTGGTACAGAACTCAGTTCTAACATCTTATCATCTCAAAATGCCCAAGATCCAGTAATGCACCAGTCTTAAACTCTTCTAGTACAGAAACAACAGTACTCATTCATTGTTGATAAATTTTTGTAAAGGAGGGGTCAATTTGACCTAAAGGACTTTTATGCAGATACATTTAAAGAGTTAAAGCCTAAAAGCTAATCTGTAATATATTTATAATTCAGACAACTTTCTATGCACATTTATAGGCAGAACTTTTTACAAAGGGGAAAAAAAGGAGATTCATTAAATAGTTGCCATTTGCCTTTCAGATGTTTTCAGTTTCTTCTCTTTTTGTCATTCCTTGCAGTAGTATCAGGAAAGTATATTTGACAATAAAATATGTGTTATAAGAAAGGAAGAGAATAAAATATTGATAGGGTACAGTGAAGTAGTTGAAAAATGGCAGAGTGTTTATACAATAAATAATGCTGATGGGGAGACCATGGCAACTTTATTTGATTCCTGTGACCTTTGAATTTTTTTACTTTAATCTTTGAAAGCTATGGAAGCTTAATAAATGATGTCATTTATTAGGATTTTTTCATTGTTTATTATGGTCCTATAAAATCAATCCAACATTGGGCTTGGTATTGGCAGTCATAGACTTGCTGTCAAAGACCTGTTCCATTTTAATTACTTATTGGTTGAGTAACTATGACCAGATTTCTTCACCTCTCTAGTCCTCAGTTACCATCTTTAAAATGAAGGGTCTGAGAAAGATGATCTTTAAGATCCCTTTCATCTCTAAATCCTATGATTATATGGCATATTTACATGAAAACAAAATATCTAGAATATGGAAGTTTAAGTGTTCTTCCTGGTTGTTTTTTACTCAATTGAATTTTCTGTGAGATTAGTTAGCTGAGTTATAATAATGCTGACTGAGTGATATCAAACATGCAAGTTGTTATATAGTAGAATAACAATTTTTGTTGAAAGAAAATGATTATGAGAGAAGTGGGAAAATGGCATTTGGATCAGAAGACAAAACTTTGTAGCTACTAAGGAGATAGAAAATTAGAAAAATATTATTTATTTAATTTATCCAAGGATTTTAGTGACTAATCCATGAAATATTATTAGCTTTATCATATCATCCAAAATTTTCCATCTACTCTCTACCAATTGGTTACTATTCAGATAGACTGAACAATTAGGATTTATCTCTATTTAAATTTAACCTTATTGTTATTTTATTTACAGGGAGAAACTGGTATAAAAGGATCACCAGGAGAGAAGGTAATTTTATTACCCTTTTCATTTCTCATCTACAAACTCATACAAACTTCATGCTGTTTTGAATATTAAGTAATCATTTTTGGCCTTTCTAACAATATATTTAGGGTGAACCTGGAGATCCTGGTCCCCCTGGACTTGTAGGAAATCCTGGAATTAAGGTATATAAAATTATAATTGAGATAAAATGAAAAAAAACATATGTTCTCATTTTCTATTTAAAGCAAAAGATGTAGGTTTGTCACTCATTCTACATACATATATATAAGTATATATATATATATATATATATATATATATATATATATATATATATGCTACATATATATGGATTTATAATGCTTTCCATGGTATGACTATTCAACTCATTTGTTATTCTCACTATATCTTTCCCTACAACATAATTTTGATGTTTTGAGGATTTCAAAATTGTATTTGCCACTGAATACCTAAAAGTCAAAAGAATCAAGAGGGACAACCCTTTAGTTTCAAACCTTAAAGTGATTTTTTTTCCTACCAGGAAGGGAAACTTAAATGACTTGATGTCTATATCAATTAACTAGCTTCCAAATTCTGGAAATCTAAGTATAGGAACCTTTTTTGCAGAAGTGTCCCAGCTGCTAGAAGCTGTTGAGTGAGTGTAGAGGAAATTAGCAAAGAATATTCCCTTTTGGTGGGTAAGTTATATAACCCAAGCATCCTTGATATAGATAATAGATCTCTTTAAATGGAAGTGATTATAAAGGGTCCCTCTAAGTTTAATGTATACCAAACTGCCATCAAGGGACAGGAGTATCTGTGACAATCATGCATTCCTATAGACCAAGAAATTCTGAAGTAATCACAAAAGGTGCCCCTGAACTCATTATATGTATTAGAGGTTATGTTTAAATGCAGTATCTTTTTTGGACTAAAATACATATCAACTTCCTATACAGGGTCAGGAAGGACCAGCAGGCTCTATGGGACCCAGAGGACCTCCAGGAAATATTGTAAGCTTAGAAGATATCTGTATTTCCAATTTAACAAAATGAGAAAAAAATGTACTAAAAGCTTTGAAAACAAGCTTGCAATAATCCCATCAAAAACAAAAAAAAAGTTACTGAGAATTTTAAGAACTTTTCATGTGACCACTTTATTTTATATTTTCTGAAGCATATGATTTTCAGACGGAACAGTATATGAGTCATCACGCCTGCTAAACGTTTTTGCACCTGCTCCCTTGGAGTCAGTAACCAATTGAGACACAAGATCCTTTTGAATATCATTAGCTTATTTAAGAATTCTTTAGAACTACTATTAATTAAATGTTGGTTTTAGACTTCTAGGATATGAAGAAGAAACAATCATGTAAGATTAAGTAATGTTGCCACAGGATTGAAAGAAAAATATGCTGGTGCAGTTACTGGCCACTATATCTTAGTCTCAAAGAAGTGCTTACATGAGCAAAAAAGGCACTAAAATATTTCTTGCATCAACATAATCATTTAGAACAACAAAAATATCATTAAAGTCATAATCACAGAATTTACAGTTAAGAAGGACCTCAGTTAATCCAACTAATATTAGAAAGCAACCACAACTCTAATATACTTTATAAATGGCATTTGATCCTGTCTTGAAGATCTCAAAAGAAGTAAAATCTGCCATTTGGGTTCTAGAAGATGGTACATGAATTGGACAGTTTTTCATCCTGCATTTTTTAACTACTTTGGTGTTTTGATGAAGTTTTGAAAAGGATAAACTTAAAACTAAAATCTTTAGGAAATGAAACAAACTTGTGTATTAAGTAATATTCCAATGAATAAGTGGTCAAAAGATATGAACAGGTAGTTTTTGAAATATACTTAGGCTATCAACAAACATTTGAAAGACTTCTCACAATAAGGAAAATTAAATTAAAACAATTCAGTGGTATTATTTTACATATATATATATATATATGAAATTGGCAATGATGCTAAAAGATGAAAAACCTCATAATCTTTGAGAAAATAAGTACTAATGTTAATGAAGCTGGGAATTAGTTGCTATATTGGAAAAAATAACAGAATTCTATGAAAAAAATTGCAAAATTGTTCATTTGATTCCAAACTTTACTATTGGATTTATTCTATAAAGGTATCACAAGAAGAAAAGACCTATTTTAGAACAATATTCACTAATATATTAGCTATAGGGTCCTGGACCCCACTGTCCTTCACTTACTCCTCATTTCTAGCCATTTCTTCTCTGGTCTTAATAACCACTTAGGTCAAGAATAACAAATGGCCAGATTAATGCCACTATTATTCCTATAACTTTTGGAATAGTGATTTTTTTCTTGATCACCACTTCCCAGTGTGTGTATTCTCTCTAGTTATCTTATTAGCTCCTTGAATGTAGGGGCTTTGTTTGCTTTTTGCATTTGTATCTCCAATCATTAAGACAGTTTTTGGCACATAATAAGTGCTTAATGATTCTATTTTATTCATTCACATTCATAGCATAAAATCTGTAGGCAGATCTGAAGGTAGAGCTGAAAATATGACCAAAAAATAGCTGAATAAAATTTGATGCATGAATATAATAAAACATTTAATTGTATAATGAATGAGGCAAATGGAAAGTTCAAAGAGGGCAGCTAGGTAGTACAGTGGATACAGCACCGGCCCTGGAGTCAGGAGTACCTGGGTTCAAATTCGGTCTCAGCTGTGTGGCCTTGGGCAAGCCACTTAATCCCATTTGCCTTGCAAAAACCTTAAAAAGAAAAGAAAGAAAAGTTCAAAGAGATTGGAAGAAATATACAGATGAAAAGTAAAGAAAGTAGTCAAAAGAATGATTAAAAATCAACTACAACCATTTAAATTAAAAAAATGTTAAGAAGCCGCAAATCACAGATTATATTGTTCATCATTAAAATTAAAACTCACTGCCCTTCTTTCTTTTAACAAATGATAAATAATCAAAGTATAGGCAAAAATCTGTAAATCATTCATTAAATTTTTTAAGTGTTTTCATTGATTACAGTTTGGTTTTTATCAGTTTTGTTAAAGTTTGTCAATATAATAAATTAAAAAGTAATACAAGATAATGCTCTTCTACTTTATGACTCTACTACTTTCACACATGTTCTAGCTTCAGTTTTTGTTTGGACTGTTTTGTCCCCAGCATAAATCTCACTCACAGCATTCTAATTTGTCAACTATTCATAATATCCTAAATAATTTTAAGAATTAATTAATCCATTTTGTGCATATAAAAAGTTTGCAAAATTAATTCTAGTATGTTATTTTTTAACTGGCACATCATTCTGCGTGGCATTTCAGTCTATTGTTTTTCTGGTTTGGAGTTTGGCTTTTTTTGTGACTTTTTTTTTTGAGATTAATGCTCCCTACCTTCCCCTACTGGAACATTCATTCACTTGATAACATGGATGTTTTGACTTTTTCCATTTCAGACCCAGGTCAGTTCTCCTTTCCTAAGGATACTATTCCTATTTCTGTAGGTTCCCATATTGGTACAGAACTCAGTTCTAACATCTTATCATCTCAAAATGCCCAAGATCCAGTAATGCACCAGTCTTAAACTCTTCTAGTACAGAAACAACAGTACTCATTCATTGTTGATAAATTTTTGTAAAGGAGGGGTCAATTTGACCTAAAGGACTTTTATGCAGATACATTTAAAGAGTTAAAGCCTAAAAGCTAATCTGTAATATATTTATAATTCAGACAACTTTCTATGCACATTTATAGGCAGAACTTTTTACAAAGGGGAAAAAAAGGAGATTCATTAAATAGTTGCCATTTGCCTTTCAGATGTTTTCAGTTTCTTCTCTTTTTGTCATTCCTTGCAGTAGTATCAGGAAAGTATATTTGACAATAAAATATGTGTTATAAGAAAGGAAGAGAATAAAATATTGATAGGGTACAGTGAAGTAGTTGAAAAATGGCAGAGTGTTTATACAATAAATAATGCTGATGGGGAGACCATGGCAACTTTATTTGATTCCTGTGACCTTTGAATTTTTTTACTTTGACCTACTATTGTTATTCTCTAGACATTTTAATACTATGCCACCATTTTTTATATTACCTTTCTCACTCACCTTCCTCCCCTTGTCACTCTAGGAACACTAGTGAAATCAATAAAACCATTCCTTGGAAAGATATGTCTTTTAATTGTTTGATGATTCCACTCACTTTCCCTGTGACTGCCCAAACCTCACTATGACTACCATTGTCTGAGATGTTGTTTTCACCTCTAAGAGTATAAACCCTTGAAGGAACGGATTTTTTTTTTGCTTTTTTAATTTATATAACTGGCTTTTAGCACAATCCTGAACCCATAGTAATTACTTAATATGTGCTTTTTAAAAAATCATTCATTTAATTTTTAAATATTTTTGGTATTTAACTAAACAAATAAATATCAAAACTAGCACATATAGAAAAATCATGATTCTGCACATTTATGTATATCTTTACCTATTTTAAAGCATTCAAACTAAGAATTCCATTAGCTTCTTATCACCTCAAATTAGCTATAAATGCTTGACATAAAAATAGAAGGAAAAAAAGACAAGGAAAGATATCCTCAGAGGGAAAAATGCCTCACATAAATATAAAATGAATAATAGAAGAAATGAATAATGAAAAAAAATCTGTTATTTAATAAATTAATATATGAGACAAAGTAAAAATTAAAAAAAGGAAAGATATTAGAAAGGAAAATATTTCGTTCTAGGGTGTGTCAGCCTACTCTTTTATAATCCTATTTAACATCCCTTCAACCTTAAAGTCAAAATGTTCTTCCCTGCCTACCACTTATTTGTGCATATTGTTTCCCCAATTAGAATTTTAAACTCCTTAAAACCAGAGCCATCTTTGCTTATATATTTTTATCCCCCATCAGTTAACATAGTGCTTCACATAAAATGCTTAATAAATACTCTTTCACTTATTCATTCATTCATATGAAAATAAGACACTCTCCCAAGCAAAACTGGATCTCTAGAAATATTCTTCAGAGAAATATCTGGCATAAAGATGGAATTAAGATAAGTTAAGAATAATGATCATGCTTGGCTACAAAGAAGAGATAAAAAATTCACCTTTGTTTGAAAGGTGGGAAACATTGAGAGTGGAATGTTACGTAAAAGGTCAATATGTAGTTGTGCTGTCTCATTTTGTTGTGCTCTTTTTAAAAAATCTATTACAAGGGAAACTTCATCGGAAAGGAGATGTGACATAAAGATTTTGATAAAATTTTAATCAACTGAAATGAAGGTAGGAAAAATTTGAGATTCAAAAGTTTGGAACAATTTAGTTTAAAACCTTATTTAAAAAGAAAAGGAATATAGTGGTTCTTCTCATCACACTATACCTTCTCCCCCTCTCCCACATAAGGAACAATTGAAAAAAAATTGAGATCTCTACAAATCAAAGTAATGGAGCAAGAGAATTGATTGCAGTAGACAACCTGACAATAACTGGTGTCACTCCTCACCTCCCCACCCTCCACAAATGAAGAAACAAAAGTCTACTTTAGTAAATCATCAGAAACATTTCCCAGAGGTACTAAACATAAAGAGTGGACTTCTGATCAGTGGAGTCCTCAGAAAACTAATAGAAAAGACAACAAAATTTAATTCAACCAGAAATGTAGTTTATCAAGCTTCAGAACTTCAATGACAAAGGGAAGAGCTGATAAATAGTCAGCAAAAAACAAATCTGCAACAGAAAGTATGAATCACAGAAGATTTCTCATTTAGGTCAATAGAGAAAAAGATAAACTAGAATGTGATTAAAAGAAAACAAAGGAATTTAATTAAATCAACCCAAGTATTGCCTATCCAGAAAGGCTGAGCATTTTTAGGAGAAAAAGAAGAATTTTTAATTTTAAAAGATTTTTTTAAACCTAATTGCTAAAAAAAAAAAAATCAGAATAAGCATGAAACTTGGAGCTCAAACAGATAAAGAATCAGAATAAGATTAACAAGAATTTAGAATAAGAAATGAAATTAGTAACAGAATTTTAACAAGTAAGGGGGAGGAAGGTTATTGTCTCTTTGATGTATACCACCTTATAAGAGGGACACAGAGAATTATATGGAAAACCCACAGAATAAAAATAGAAGGAAGTATATGACCTTGAGGAAAAGGGGAATACAGTAGGCAGGAAGTAATTATTATCCCCTGAATGTGAATGTCATAGAAAAAGAACAAGCTGAGGGATAACTTTTTAAAGCTATATTCCTATCTGGACATAGTTAAAAAACAAAAAGAATAATGGAAGAATTATATCAATACAGGGAGAATCCTTGGTTTCAGTATTTTGTATGAATGGAGGAGAGTTTTGTATGTAGCTCTGTGCAGAGTCTAGAATTGGATTGATGCTAATAAGCTAATTATAAAAGCAGTATAACAGGATGTGGTAAATAGAAAGCAAAGCAATTCTAACAATGTAAATGAATATATTGGCCTGCAAACTAGGAAAGATCTTTGCATTAAATATTTCTGATAAAATTTAATATCTAAAAATCTTTAGGAAATGAAACAAACTTGTGTATTAAGTAATATTCCAATGAATAAGTGGTCAAAAGATATGAACAGGTAGTTTTTGAAATATACTTAGGCTATCAACAAACATTTGAAAGACTTCTCACAATAAGGAAAATTAAATTAAAACAATTCAGTGGTATTATTTTACATATATATATATATATATGAAATTGGCAATGATGCTAAAAGATGAAAAACCTCATCATTGTTGGGGGATCTTTGAGAAAATAAGTATGCTAATGTTAATGAAGCTGGGAATTAGTTGCTATATTGGAAAAAATAACAGAATTCTATGAAAAAAATTGCAAAATTGTTCATTTGATTCCATCAACTTTACTATTGGATTTATTCTATAAAGGTATCACAAGAAGAAAAGACCTATTTTAGAACAATATTCACTAATATATTAGCTATAGGGTCCTGGACCCCACTGTCCTTCACTTACTCCTCATTTCTAGCCATTTCTTCTCTGGTCTTAATAACCACTTAGGTCAAGAATAACAAATGGCCAGATTAATGCCACTATTATTCCTATAACTTTTGGAATAGTGATTTTTTTCTTGATCACCACTTCCCAGTGTGTGTATTCTCTCTAGTTATCTTATTAGCTCCTTGAATGTAGGGGCTTTGTTTGCTTTTTGCATTTGTATCTCCAATCATTAAGACAGTTTTTGGCACATAATAAGTGCTTAATGATTCTATTTTATTCATTCACATTCATAGCATAAAATCTGTAGGCAGATCTGAAGGTAGAGCTGAAAATATGACCAAAAAATAGCTGAATAAAATTTGATGCATGAATATAATAAAACATTTAATTGTATAATGAATGAGGCAAATGGAAAGTTCAAAGAGGGCAGCTAGGTAGTACAGTGGATACAGCACCGGCCCTGGAGTCAGGAGTACCTGGGTTCAAATTCGGTCTCAGCTGTGTGGCCTTGGGCAAGCCACTTAATCCCATTTGCCTTGCAAAAACCTTAAAAAGAAAAGAAAGAAAAGTTCAAAGAGATTGGAAGAAATATACAGATGAAAAGTAAAGAAAGTAGTCAAAAGAATGATTAAAAATCAACTACAACCATTTAAATTAAAAAAAATGTTAAGAAGCCGCAAATCACAGATTATATTGTTCATCATTAAAATTAAAACTCACTGCCCTTCTTTCTTTTAACAAATGATAAATAATCAAAGTATAGGCAAAAATCTGTAAATCATTCATTAAATTTTTTAAGTGTTTTCATTGATTACAGTTTGGTTTTTATCAGTTTTGTTTAAAGTTTGTCAATATAATAAATTAAAAAGTAATACAAGATAATGCTCTTCTACTTTATGACTCTACTACTTTCACACATGTTCTAGCTTCAGTTTTTGTTTGGACTGTTTTGTCCCCAGCATAAATCTCACTCACAGCATTCTAATTTGTCAACTATTCATAATATCCTAAATAATTTTAAGAATTAATTAATCCATTTTGTGCATATAAAAAGTTTGCAAAATTAATTCTAGTATGTTATTTTTTAACTGGCACATCATTCTGCGTGGCATTTCAGTCTATTGTTTTTCTGGTTTGGAGTTTGGCTTTTTTTGTGACTTTTTTTTTTGAGATTAATGCTCCCTACCTTCCCCTACTGGAACATTCATTCACTTGATAACATGGATGTTTTGACTTTTTCCATTTCAGACCCAGGTCAGTTCTCCTTTCCTAAGGATACTATTCCTATTTCTGTAGGTTCCCATATTGGTACAGAACTCAGTTCTAACATCTTATCATCTCAAAATGCCCAAGATCCAGTAATGCACCAGTCTTAAACTCTTCTAGTACAGAAACAACAGTACTCATTCATTGTTGATAAATTTTTTGTAAAGGAGGGGTCAATTTGACCTAAAGGACTTTTATGCAGATACATTTAAAGAGTTAAAGCCTAAAAGCTAATCTGTAATATATTTATAATTCAGACAACTTTCTATGCACATTTATAGGCAGAACTTTTTACAAAGGGGAAAAAAAGGAGATTCATTAAATAGTTGCCATTTGCCTTTCAGATGTTTTCAGTTTCTTCTCTTTTTGTCATTCCTTGCAGTAGTATCAGGAAAGTATATTTGACAATAAAATATGTGTTATAAGAAAGGAAGAGAATAAAATATTGATAGGGGTACAGTGAAGTAGTTGAAAAATGGCAGAGTGTTTTATACAATAAATAATGCTGATGGGGAGACCATGGCAACTTTATTTGATTCCTGTGACCTTTGAATTTTTTTACTTTAATCTTTGAAAGCTATGGAAGCTTAATAAATGATGTCATTTATTAGGATTTTTTCATTGTTTATTATGGTCCTATAAAATCAATCCAACATTGGGCTTGGTATTGGCAGTCATAGACTTGCTGTCAAAAACCTGTTCCATTTTAATTAATTATTGGTTGAGTAACTATGACCAGATTTCTTCACCTCTCTAGTCCTCAGTTACCATCTTTAAAATGAAGGGTCTGAGAAAGATGATCTTTAAGATCCCTTTCATCTCTAAATCCTATGATTATATGGTATATTTACATGAAAACAAAATATCTAGAATATGGAAGTTTAAGTGTTCTTCCTGGTTGTTTTTTACTCAATTGAATTTTCTGTGAGATTAGTTAGCTGAGTTATAATAATGCTGACTGAGTGATATCAAACATGCAAGTTGTTATATAGTAGAATAACAATTTTTGTTGAAAGAAAATGATTATGAGAGAAGTGGGAAAATGGCATTTGGATCAGAAGACAAAACTTTGTAGCTACTAAGGAGATAGAAAATTAGAAAAATATTATTTATTTAATTTATCCAAGGATTTAGTGACTAATCCATGAAATATTATTAGCTTTATCATATCATCCAAAATATTCCATCTTCTCTCTACCAATTGGTTACTATTCAGATAGACTGAACAATTAGGATTTATCTCTATTTAAATTTAACCTTATTGTTATTTTATTTACAGGGAGAAACTGGTATAAAAGGATCACCAGGAGAGAGAAGGTAATTTTATTACCCTTTTTCATTTCTCATCTACAAACTCATACAAACTTCATGCTGTTTTGAATATTAAGTAATCATTTTTGGCCTTTCTAACAATATATTTAGGGTGAACCTGGAGATCCTGGTCCCCCTGGACTTGTAGGAAATCCTGGAATTAAGGTATATAAAATTATAATTGAGATAAAATGAAAAAAAACATATGTTCTCATTTTCTATTTAAAGCAAAAGATGTAGGTTTGTCACTCATTCTACATACATATATATAAGTATATATATATATATATATATGCTACATATATATGAATTTATAATGCTTTCCATGGTATGACTGTTCAACTCATTTGTTATTCTCACTATATCTTTCCCTACAACATAATTTTGATGTTTTGAGGATTTCAAAATTGTATTTGCCACTGAATACCTAAAAGTCAAAAGAATCAAGAGGGACAACCCTTTAGTTTCAAACCTTAAAGTGATTTTTTTTTCCTACCAGGAAGGGAAACTTAAATGACTTGATGTCTATATCAATTAACTAGCTTCCAAATTCTGGAAATCTAAGTGTAGGAACCTTTTTTGCAGAAGTGTCCCAGCTGCTAGAAGCTGTTGAGTGAGTGTAGAGGAAATTAGCAAAGAATATTCCCTTTTGGTGGGTAAGTTATATAACCCAAGCATCCTTGATTTAGATAATAGATCTCTTTAAATGGAAGTGATTATAAAGGGTCCCTCTAAGTTTAATGTATACCAAACTGCCATCAAGGGACAGTAGTATCTGTGACAATCATGCATTCCTATAGACCAAGAAATTCTGAAGTAATCACAAAAGGTGCCCCTGAACTCATTATATGTATTAGAGGTTATGTTTAAATGCAGTATCTTTTTTGGACTAAAATACATATCAACTTCCTATACAGGGTCAGGAAGGACCAGCAGGCTCTATGGGACCCAGAGGACCTCCAGGAAATATTGTAAGCTTAGAAGATATCTGTATTTCCAATTTAACAAAATGAGAAAAAAAATGTACTAAAAGCTTTGAAAACAAGCTTGCAATAATCCCATCAAAAACAAAAAAAAAAGTTACAGAGAATTTTAAGAACTTTTCATGTGACCACTTTATTTTATATTTTCTGAAGCATATGATTTTCAGACGGAACAGGATATGAGTCATCACGCCTGCTAAACGTTTTTGCACCTGCTCCCTTGGAGTCAGTAACCAATTGAGACACAAGATCCTTTTGAATATCATTAGCTTATTTAAGAATTCTTTAGAACTACTATTAATTAAATGTTGGTTTTAGACTTCTAGGATATGAAGAAGGAACAATCATGTAAGATTAAGTAATGTTGCCACAGGATTGAAAGAAAAATATGCTGGTGCGGTTACTGGCCACTATATCTTAGTCTCAAAGAAGTGCTTACATGAGCAAAAAAGGCACTAAAATATTTCTTGCATCAACATAATCATTTAGAACAACAAAAATATCATTAAAGTCATAATCACAGAATTTACAGTTAAGAAGGACCTCAGTTAATCCAACTAATATTAGAAAGCAACCACAACTCTAATATACTTTATAAATGGCATTTGATTCTGTCTTGAAGATCTCAAAAGAAGTAAAATCTGCCATTTGGGTTCTAGAAGATGGTACATGAATTGGACAGTTTTTCATCCTGCATTTTTTAACTACTTTGGTGTTTTGATGAAGTTTTGAAAAGGATAAACTTAAAACTTTCTATATAAGTTACAGAATTATTCATGTGCTCTTATTTTGTAAGCATATCTATTATTTACTGGATATCTCTTGCTTATTTCTTTCAAATAATTCAAGGCACTTGTATCTAGTGAGAATTGCCAAATACTGCCATGGGAGAAGGAGAAGGAAATAAAGTAGGAACATCAAGGGAGGTTATTAGGGAAAGTGAAATTAGGAAAAGGCGAAGAGTATCTGTTACAGAGCACAAATGCAATTTCTAATATTAAAAGCACTCCATCTACTTCATTATCCCCCCAAAACTGTTCTTCCTAGCAATAGTGTTGAAACAATGAATGTTTTGAATGAACTTTGGGTAATGGATATATTTCCCCAGCTGGAGCCGGAGCTCAATAGTCCATAATTTATTATGGTGATCTAGACTCATGTTACCTTGGTCATGTAACATGAGAAAAGCATTTTATTAACTTTGTCACCTGATAACACAAAACACTAATTTGATAATAACATTAGAAAATAGCAAAATGGAAGAGATTAAAAAGGAAAGTGGGGTGGCCAGAGGAGAGACAGAGAAAAAGAAGGAGGAAAATGCAACACATTCAATTTTAATCAATGTAAAGCATGGAAACAAAGTAAAGACTAGCAGACTGCTTTCTGGGGAGGGGGGAAGCGAGGTTTTGGGAAAATTGTAAAATTCAAAATATTACAAAAAGTGATGGGAAAAACTTACTATTGTATGTAATTGGAAAACAAATAAAATATTTATATTAAAATAAAAAAGAGGAGGATGAAAGGAAGAGAAAAATAAGCAGAAAATTTAAAAAAAGATAATGAAAGATAAATACAAACTAAGCAAGAAAAGAAATAGAAAGCATGAAAGGAAAAAGAGAGAAGACACAGAGAGAGATAGAGAAAGAGGGAGGAAAAAGAGAAAAAGGGAAGAGAAAGGAAGGAAGAAAACACAAATAAATATATAATATAGATGAATATAAGATGAATAGGAAATAATTAATGGAGGGAAGGCATTAGAATTAAGAGGGGTTGAAGACTTCCAAAAATAAAAGCAAAAAAGGAAGAAAAGTCAGTATATGAAATACCTAGAGGATGCAAAGATTCCTATCATTTTTCTTTCCTAAGGATTGTTGTTATATGTTATAATCAATTCCTCTTGAACCAGTCTCCCTTTGTGCCTCTGTCCATGCTGTGACTATGTTCCAATGCATTTGTTTTCATTTTGTCTTGGGCAGAAATTTCTATAAGAGGAGATTGAGTTCTGTTTCCTCTTTTATCAGTTTACTTATTGACTGTTTCCACCAGGCCTCACCTGAACCAGTGGGTAAAATACTCCCACTAGAATTCTCTTACCTAACTCAACGGTCCCCAAATAATCGAATTTCTCAATATTTCTTTTATTAACATAATATTCTTACTATTAAGAATGAATAAAATTATGCATTAGAATTATTTTTCATTAATTTGTTTCCTCTATTTTGGTATTGCCAAGGGATTACCAGGAGAACATGGTATTCCAGGAAAACAAGGCATTAAAGGAGAAAAGGTAAGGTTTCAATTTTTTTTAATGTATTATGTACTTTGATATATTTGAAAGATACAGAAAGTCTTCTTTTGGGAAAATGAAAAAACAGAATTGGATAGGACTGGCTTTCCTTAATATGTATAACATAAAAAAATCCACAGACAAATTGAACTGAGGATCTGTGAAATTTGATAATCATTTCTGCCTCTGTTACTAAAACAGTACATTAATAAGAAGTAATTTAATCTGGAACTGGGTCTCTTTTTACTGATCTTTACATGGGGATGTTAATACTGTATATAGATATTAATGTTGATTGGTTACTTTTAAATTATTTCTTCTAATATGTTATAGAGCTATTATCCAACTAAACATATTTGAAAACGTTTGCATAACAATGCCACTATGTCCACATGAAATAACAATAATAATGATGATGATGGTGATGATGATATTTATAGAACTTTAAGATTTGCAAAGCAAACAAAGATAGAGACAAGCAATAGAAAGACAGAGACAGACATTAGTCAGGAGCTTAATGTAATCTACTAGCTTCTTTAAAAAATTATTTAAATAATCACTATATAATTATTTTCTACCTTTTGTAGGGAGATCCTGGTGGAATTATAGGACCTCCTGGGTTTCCGGGTCCAAAAGGTGAAGCAGGTCCTCCAGGGATAAGCCTTCCTGGTGAACCAGTAAGAATGATTCTTAAAATTCATATTTCCCTTCATGAAATCACTGTATAATTATATATATACATATACATATATATGTATATATATATATATATTTCTAGTTCTTATGGACAAGTCAATGTGTATAACCTTATTTCATCCTTTAGATGATAAGTAAGCCTTTTAGGGTGCTACTTTTATGCCTGTTATATCCAGAAATACTGCAGAATCTTGAAGCTTTCACCAAAAAGTCCAACAGACAATGAATGTGGAGAGTCATTTCAGAAAAAATATCAAGTTTAGGTTAAGGTCTAGGAGGACATGGGCAATTCTGTATATTATAAATTTTAAGTAGTTATATATAGCATCTCTAATTTATAATTCTTTTTGTAACATCTCTAGAGTTAGTAACATAAATTCCTACTAATAAGATGTATGCTTTATTAGATATGTTTTCATTCTAAACTAAAAACATGAATTCCATCTTTTGAAAAATCATTCCAATCTGTAGATTGCTTAAATCTTAGTTCCCTATTCCTTACCTTCCTTAAAGGCAAAAGTTCATATACTTGGGATAATGATCAAAGTGACATTTTAGAAATTGACTTTCTAGCATCTTTGAGTCTTTAAGGATATAAAAATAGTGTTCACCTACTTGCTTCTTCATTCTTTAGGGCTTGGATGGAATTCCTGGAACACCTGGTCCACGAGGACCAAAGGTATGGAAATCATAAAGCCAATACATTAAAAGAAATAGACAAAATATGGCAGCAAAAGTATGTTTTCCTTGAGATATATATTAGTGGAAATCTCTTATTACACAGGGTGAAAGAGGACTGCCAGGTGTTCATGGACTCCCTGGTGACATTGGGCCTCCAGGAACAGGAATTCCTGGTCAACCAGTAAGTAAAATGAACAGAATGCTTTTGTGAACTTTTATACCAATAGTATATGTTTCCTGATATTATCTTATTTTTTTCGACCATATACAAGCCATTTAAGGATACCTGGTCACTTTCCCTGGTCCCTAAACTGAGTTCATAGAGACTGAAATCATAGAAGGGACCTACAGATGTCACTTTAAGTCTAATCATCTATCTGACGCTTGAATCCACTCAGTTTATTTTCTGGTTGAAAAGGTGATCTCATCTGATAGATGAGACTAGTTTCACTAAAAAATTGCTTATATCAGGGACCTTCCTGATTACCGTCACAGTATAGTTTCTAGAAAGAATGGATTGTCAGGGAAAAAGAGATGATTACAAACTCAAGGAAAAGAGGGGAGATGGTATTCACAGAAATTTGAAGTAATGTATGAAATATGTTGGAGAAAGGAATGAAATTGAATATGTCTATGAAATTGGCCTGAACAAGGTGAAAGCAATAGAGATTATGGAAAAAATATTCTCTTTAGGGTAGCAAATTTCTGAACATAGAAAGAAGAAGGGGCATGTATACAGTGGGATTTGATTCTATCAACAAGTTTTTAAGGATTTACACTGTGCCAGGGACTATGCTAGGCTCAGAAGATTCAAAGACAAAAATGAAATAATTTTTACTTTCAAGAAGTTTGTATTCTATCAGGAGAACTAATGTGTACACATAGAAGTCTATACAAAGTAATTAGGAAGGGAGAACTAGCTCTGGAGGAGATTAGGAAAAGTCTCACCTATGGGGATGTTGTGGGAGGGGAGGATTTTAGCTGAGCTTTTGAAGGAAATGGATTTCATCAGATGACGATGAGGAGGGAGTGAAACCCAGGCATGGGAAATGGCAAAATCAAAGGCATGGAACAGGTGATAGAATATCGTGTGTGAAGAACAGGAAACGACCATGAAGGGGAATGATGTAAAGTAATCCAAGAAAGGTAGGGTGAAGCCAGGTGAGAAAGGTATAGAGAGTATATATATATATATATATATATTTAATGTAAGGGGGAATAGTGAGCCAACTGGAGCAGGGAGTGATATGGAAAGCTGGTATATTTATTCAAGGAAAAATGACCTTCTAAGACCTAAAGCTAAAGGTTCTGATAATGTCTATCTTTATCCACTATGGGATTCGACAGTCACTTTCTTTCAGGTAAAATAAAGGTAAAAGAAACCAGTTAGTGCTCAATTGTGTCCAATTCTTTGTGACCCCTCCCCTTTTAGGATTTTCTTAGCAAAGATACTGGAGTGATTTTTGTTTCCTTCTCCAGCTCCATTTACAAATGAGGAAACTGAGGCAAAGGGAGTTAAATGACTTGCCCAGGGTCACACAGCTAGTGTGTGGCTAATTTGATTTGAACTCAGGAGCATGTGTCTTCCTGACTGCAGGTCTGGTACTCTATCATCGTGCCACCAAACTGCCCAAAAGAAACTTACCTTAAAAAATTTATAATGGGGGCAGCTAGGTGGCACAGTGGATATGGCACTGGCCCTGGAGTCAGGAGTACCTGGGTTCAAATCCAGACTCAGACACTTAATAATTACCTAGCTGTATGGCCTTGGGCAAGCCACTTAACCCCATTTGCCTTGCAAAAAAATGATAAAAAAATTTATGATGACAACTATGAAACATTACAAAACACTTCAATAATAGCATGGGTGCTGAAAGTAGAGAGAAGGGGGATAAAGCTGGTTCTCCTCCTCTGGAGAGTATCAACCCTTAGCAACCTCACCAGCTCCCAGCACATATCACTCGTACAAGAAAGCACATTTTCTGTGTTCTAACCCCAAATAGGCTGACCCAGAGTAAAATAGAAACTCCTGTAGCAAACTGATATCTCTTAGCAGTTGATCAGCTCTCCAACATCCAAGGAATCTCTGATACTGATTCTTAAAGTGCACAGGTTATTTACTTTGTCCAGGAACAATTGATAAGAACATAGTTAAAGCAGTATAATCTATATAGTTGTTCTTCCTCTGCTGAATGCATTCACTCTTGCTTCCTTTTGACCTTTTTTGTCAGTTTCTTTCCAATAAAAGCTCTGCTGTCTGATTATATAGCAGCTGTACCTTCAAGCAAGTACATATGGGTTTGCTTGCTTCTTGGCTGCCATCTCATCCTAGACTTTCCCTATTGTCAGTAGTAATGGATTCATATCAATGACACTTAATTATAATAAATTTAAAAGTTCTTATTTTAAATGGAAGTAATAAAATTATTAAGCACTACTAGAAATAGTTTCCACGTAAGAGTTTTAGCAGTTGGGAAAGAGTAGCAAAAACGTTTTAAAATTACTCTTAAAAACACATAGAATTTGAAAACAAAGGAAAGATGAATAAAAATTTTTAACCATATTCTTTTTGGAAATAGTCCTTTATTGAATTTATCAAGAGATTTAAAGATGGGGGGGTGGTGGTAGTTAGAAAGGACAACAATGAAGTTATCTGTTCTGTCAGGTAATTAATTTCCAGAGAGAGAGAGAATATACGATACAGCTGGAAACAGAAGATTTACAAAGGAAGTGGTAGTTTTGGGAATTATAGTTTTGAGCATTCTTAGCCAAAGATAAAAATAAAAAGGAAAAGAGAAAAAAGGTAATAAAAATCAAATTGATAGAAAAAAAGGAGCTTGAAATAGTGAAGAGAAAATTAGCCTTAGAATAGGGAAGTTCTGGGTTTGAGTCCTGCTCCTTATATAGGATAGCTCTGGGTAAGCCCCTTAACTTGTCAGTGCCCTAAGACTATACATTACAGAGAAACTGCCAATCTACTTTGGGAGATACATGATGTTGCTTGTGCCAGACACAAACTTTTTTGGGCGGGGGGGGCTGTTTTATTTTTGCTTCTGTATCTCCAGTGAAAAGGGAAGGAAAGAGAAAGCAAGTGAAGGGAAGAGCTGGGAAAAAGGAAGGAAAGGAAGGGAAAGAAGAGAATGGAAGGAGAGGGAAGAGATGGAAGGGAATTCAAAGGAAAGGAAGAAAAGAACAGAAGACTGCTATCCAGATGTATCCTCTATATATCCTCTAAGGATGATCTGCCCGTGTTCAGTTGGCATTATTGTAGGATCAAGGAAAAATCCAAATAATTAAAAAATTTAAACAAACCTTGAGCCTCCTTTTAGTTATCCTAAATTCTAAACTTCTAAAATTAGAAAAAATGATTGATTTAAGTTTTACTTTGAATAGCAGTTTTTAAAAGCAGTAAGGAGAGGCAGATCTGGGTCCAGATCTGGAGCTGGAAGGGACCTCAGAATCCACTGAGAATGAGACCTGAGGGCTGTGAGCTGCAGGAAGATTAAATAGCTTGCCTAGAATCACACAGGTATCAGAGGTAGGATTTGAACTCAAAAGTCAATGTTCTCACCTCTCTGTAAGCAGTATCCAATGTAACAAACTTTTACTGCAGAACCCATAGATGAGTGGCGAAGTGGATAGAGCACTAGAACTGGCGTCAGTAAAACCTAAGTTCAAATAGGGTCTCAGACATTTACTACCTGTGTGAGTCACTTAATCATGTTTGCCTCAGTTTCCTCATCTGTAAAGTGGATTGAAGAAGGAAATGGATAACCACTCCAGTATCTTTGCAAAGAAAACTCCAAATGGGGTCATGAAGAGTCAGACACAACTGAAACAATAGAAATACAACTGTTGATTGAATAGCCATATTTATCCTGAAAAGAATGGAAAATAGTGTGAATAGTGATTTTTTTCTTAACATCTCAATATCTCATTTGCAACATGTGTTTGATTTATAGGGTGGGTTTTTGAACTATATGGAGATTTTGTTAAATCTTCTAGAAAGTTATTAAATTCAACTAAATTCAATAACTGATATATATATATATATGAGATATCTAATAAATACCTATCTTTTTTTCAAAAAAGAGAAATCTGATTGATCATGTTTTCATTTCTAGGGACTGAGAGGACCCTCTGGAGAGCCAGGTATTCAGGTAGAATACTTACTAAGTCATTTGGTTAAGTAAATATAGTATGTTTAATAGAAAGTAATTGTCAGAAGACTCCTATCATAAATAATCATTTCTCTATCTTCTCAGGGTCCTAGAGGCCTCCCTGGATTACCAGGAACACCAGGAACTGATGTAAGTATTAAGTTTGCATTCTAATATTTTCATTGAGCCTATCATATGAGGAATTTTCTAGATGATCTTTTCTTTTTTTTTTTTTTAGGGAGCTCCAGGGAAAGATGGGAAACCAGGAATGCCAGGTCCCCCAGGTGACCCTGTATGTATACAAACTGAACCTGGGTTTTGTTTTTGAAATGTTTAGGTTTTCACACAAAAGCCAAGGAGTTCTATCAGAGTATACAGATTTTTATCTTCACAACTAATTAGACTTTTCCTTGCTGCCTGGTGGTTTTGTTTGCTCCCATTATTTTAGAGAGAAAAATTAGACTGAATCAGCATTGTTTTGTGATAAACATTCATTTTCTAGGGTTTGTAATTCAGCTAGAAAAGTTTGACCCCAGTTGAATTTGGCCATTTAATATCTCAATCCAATAGCAATTATAGTCAAAATATATGTAGAAGTTTGACCCTTCCTAGTGCTGGCTGCTTAATAAATCTCATTATTTTCTAAACAAAACTTACAGGTAACTAGCCTGGATTATTGTATGCATTCATGAATGCTAATACTTTAAGAGGTGGAAATGACTGTGATAATTGGAAACAGTAAATTTTATTGTAGATCCTTATTTTCAGGTACGAGAAAATATTCTTGAATAGCATGAATATCAGCATTTCTATATGTGAAGGCCATATAGAACATAGCAATCAATTAGTAATTTTGAATGATGAAGCCTCCATCTGACTCCACAGCCATACAGACCATACAAATCTCTCACCTTTCCACACTGAACCCTTTCTCACTTAATGAGCTAAATGTGGTTATAAATTTGGTCCTAATGAGTGAATCGCCTTGTAAACTTGTAAAAATCTATTTTAGCTCATAGAATCATTATGCTAAAGGACATTTTAAGGTGTAAACAAAAATAAAATAAGGGTTTGCCAATATGTATCTCCCTCTCAATTTGGCTTCATTAGGAAATAAAAGTAAAGAGAATTAATGCAAAAATTCTCTCACTTTCGAAACAGCCAACACAACTACTTTTCAATGGAATATTTTTTCTCTCTTTCTAAATAAGCTTTTCTTTGTAATCCAGATTATTCAGTAGTAGTATATAGGGGCATTATCCCAGGAAGAATATTTTCAGAAAAGGGTAATTTTTTCTCAATAAAATTCTTGGTTCTCTCTCATGTGAAATGCTTAAATTAAATGATATGTGACCTTAAAATGACATTTATTCTGATGGCATGGATATAGGAAACTTATAAATTTGGGGCAGATTCTAGTGTTGATTTTTTTCAGGTGTATTTATTTATCTCTGTTCTTATTACAGATTGCACTTCCTCTTTTGGGAGATATTGGTGCTATGTTGAAGGTAATCTATACTTATGTAAGATTATCTGTTTCTATTCATGTCTAAGGAAATAGCCTGGACATTCTTACAAGATGGAGCTTGTTTGGTCTCATCAACACCATTAAATTTAAAAGGTTGGATATGGAAATATACATCAATGTATATACATATATATATATATATAAAATAAATGATAAATATTGCTCATCATATTTTGTGCCTTCTTTTGGGAAAGGTACCATAGACCCAACACTAAAATAAGTTATTGGAAAAAGAGATAGTAACTTTAGAGACCCTGAATAGATTGTTTTTGTCAAAATGAATTTTTTTCCTAACAAATCTCTTTGCAGTATTTTCTTAAAAGCAAGTTACCTTGTCCCCTTATGGGAAGCATTATCCCATTTGCTATACTTGTCCTGAGAAAGTACAATCTAATAAGGAATAAAACCCAAATACAGATAAATAGAAAATCTGTGTGAATTTTAAAATTAGAAAACAAGTGGTAAATGAGGTCAGAGAAGGAATGTTAATCACAGTTTGTTTTTTACAAAACACCTTAAGGCACCAACATATCATATCAATGACTGTATAAAAAGAGGATAGAGGGGGATGGGTAGGTGGCTCAGTGGATAGAGCCCTGGCCCTGGAGTCAGGAGTACCTGGGTTCAGATCTGGTCTCAGACACTTAATAATTACCTAGCTGTGTGACCTTGGGCAAGTCACTTAACCCCATTGCTTTGCAGAAACCTTAAAAAAAAGAGGATAGAGTACTAGCAAACATAGCAACCAGCTAATTATTAATTTGGATGGAAATCATTTTCTCCATCTGCAAATTCAGAGTCAAAATGAAATCTGAATTTTTACTCTGACACTTGCCCTGTTCTTCTCCTTAACAACATATTAAGTATGTTGGAGCTACTTAATGTAAAAAATAATCTATGTCTGTACCCATGTGTTATGAGGAAAAAGCAAGGGGATTGGTGCCATAGGTGAGGGTTATATAGCTCTGATAAATATCAGGGTTATAGTCATAGAAATAGCAGTTCTCTATATATATGCTATTAAGTATTGTTAACTAAACCACAGCATCAGGTTAATGATCCAGTAATGAGAGGAGTGTTCTTTCCCTAATATTGTATGTGCATTTTTATTGAAGTTAAAAAAAAACACCAGAAGGCTGTTAGGTGACCCAGTTGATAGAGTGTTGGGCCTGGAGTCAGGAAAACTCATCTTCCTAAATTTAAATCTGGCCTCAAACACTTAGAAGCTTTGTGACCCAGACCTTCAGTTCCTCATCCGTAAAATGACCGGGAGAAGGAAAATGAAAAGCATTCCAGTATTTTTGCCATCCAAATGGGGGTCAACAAACAGACTCAACTGAAGACTAAACAACAACAATAACTATCAGGAGTTTTTAATTCTCAATAATCAAAAGCTGTCATTAATACATAAAAACAGTTTTAAAAGAAGAGTTTTTAAAATGGCATCATATACATTCTATTTTTTTGCTAATTGACCCTTTGCATCATTAAGTTTGCTTCCTTCATTAGCATGGTTAGTTCTGAGTAAAACAGATTGATTTTATCACTCCCATAGAGGTACATAGATAAAGCTTTTCAGGGGGACAAGAATTCATTGGCCAGGGGGGCAGGCAACTGGTTGGCCCTAGTGCATAGAGTACTGGCCCTGGAGTCAGGAGGACCTGAGTTCAAATTCATCCTCAGACACTTAATACTTGCCTTGCTGTGTGACCTTGAGCAAGTTACTTAACCCCATTGTCTTAAATAAAAATTTTTTTAATTTAAAAAAAAAAGAATTCAGTGACCATTCCTTTGGCCTTCATCATAAAGTCTCTGTGTTTCTTAATCCATCCAGTCTCACAAGTGCATGTGTATTACTACTCTTGACTTCATTAGATCTATGAGTTTAAATAAGAACAAATTTCAGTAAATGCCCTCATAAAGCACTTTGTAGGAGGCATGTGGCAAGAATGAGAGAAAATAGATAGCTAAAATTGTGTGTTGAGAATTTCTTGCTGACATCTCTTGAAAAGAGAAGCAGCATGTCACAGTGCCTAGAGAGTGGACCCCAAAGTCAGGAAGACTTGGGTTCAAGTCCTAAATCTAATACTAATTGGCCAGATGAGGCAGAGCATTAATTCTTAAATTAACTTAATCTTTCAATACCCCTAGGCAATCCTCTTAGGCAGTAAGGAGAAGAGATGCCAATCTGCATTGGTGAAAATTATCATTGGAATGACAAGTTCCATTAAAAAGGATAAGACAGTCCTTGGATGTTTCTGATGAATCGTCTAGGGGAAGTTTAAGAAAATAGATGGACAAGAGTCCTGAAGACCAAAATAAGATGGAAATTAGATAGATAGATAGATAGATAGATAGATAGATAGATAGATAGACAGACAGACAGACAGACAGACAGACAGACAGATAGATAGATAGATAGATAGATAGATAGATAGATAGATAGATAGATAGATGAGCTGGTAAAGGGAGTTGCTCTAAAGATGAAATAAAGAGACGGCTAGGTGGCGCAGTGGATAAAGCATCGGCCCTGGAGCCAGGAGTACCTGGGTTCAAATCCTATCTCAGACACTTAATAATTACCTAGTTGTGTGGCCTTGGGCAAGCCACTTAACCCCATTTGCCTTGCAAAAAAAAACAACTAAAGATGAAATAAAGAGTCATTGGGGTGTCCAAGTTTCAGGAGCACTTCACTAATATGAGGTACTCACTGCCTGTACTGTATTCCTATTAACAAAAACATGGTCAAGGCTCTAGAAACAAATACTTGATAGAGAAATGCATCATTCTAAAAGAACCCCCTAAGGAACCTCAAAGACAGACATAATAGCAAATTATCAAAAAATATAAAAGAATGATATAAATAAAAATAATTTATGAATACTAATATAAATCTTTTTGGAGGAGGTAATTTGGTAGTTTGGATTTTTTGAAAGAAAAATAGAAAAATAATAAGTAGCTAAAGACAAAATTTAATGGCACAAATAAACCTGAGATAAGGATTTATAGACTTTAGCACTAACTAGCCATATGACTGAGAATATAATCTTTCTGAGTCTTAGTTCCCTCATTTGTAAATTTAAACTTTGGGTAGATGATTTCTTAAGTTCCTTGAATAAGCTTTTGAATTCTTTTATTATAAAACAGTTTAATGGATTGAATAGTAAATCCTTCCTCTTTACCTATAGTATATCAAGTCAACAAGAAATTCTTAAGAATCTATCACAACAAACAAGGACTGTGCTAAGCATAGTGTGTTATAATTAATAATAACTAAATGTAATAGGAGCATCATATGTTTAATATGAAATCTCTTCTGAACATTAAAGGTTGATGGTATAAAGAGATAATGAAATCTTTTTTAATAGAATCTCTGAGTTGGAAGATACTAAGTCATTTGACTCAATTTCCCTCCCAAGTCAGGAATCTCCTCTAGGAAGTCCCTGATATGCTCAGCTAGCTCTTCTTGAACACTATTAATGACTAGGAATTCACTTCTTTTAAAAATCATTTCTTCTTTAATATATATAATTACTAGAAATCCTTCCTTATATTAAACTAAAATCTATCTCTCTACAATTTTTACCCCTCCTTTCCTCTACAATAATTTGTTTTTTATTAGGACAGACCTGAAAATATTTGAAACCATATGTCATTCCTTTTACCCAAGTTTTCTCTTCTCTAAGCTGAACATTCCATTTCTGCTCTTTTCCCAGATTTTAAATGAACTTTTTTGTCCTGTCACCTAGAAAACTATGTACCTCTCTTAAGTTCTCCTAGTCTTCATTTTTTTTGTTGTTGAGTCACTTCAATCCTACATGACTCTTCATGACCCAATTTGAAGTTTTCTTGTCAAAGATACTGGAGTGGTTTGCATTTCTTTCTCCATCTCCTTTTATAGATGAGAAAATTGAGGCAAGCAGTGACTTACCCAGGGTCACACAGTAGTAAATGTCTGAGACAGGATTTGAACTCCTGATTCCAAGCCCAGTACTTTTCCCACTGCACCATCTTAATTGCCCTTATTCTTAATTTTACTTACTATTATATAGTATTGCATATTTATGATTGTATTGTATCACTAAAGTCTGTTCCTCCTACCCTACCCTCAGATCATCTAGAAGGAACTGTGAATTCTGTAGTAGCAGAGAGCATGAGTTAATTATCTTTGAATTTCATAAAGCATCTAAGACTTTTGTATTGCATGTACTATGCAGTTAAATAATTGGATATTTCAAAGATTCATGTGGGTAGTCTATTTACCAGTGTAGATCATAACCCATCCTTTCTGAACTTGACTAGCCTTGTTCTTAGAGAACAGACACAGATGCCTTTGATGTGTACTCATTAATACATGATGTTGCATGAGAGTTTTCTAGCAGCTCTGCCTTGTTGTTGATTCATATTAAGCTAATAGTCAATGAAAGCTCCCGGGGGTGGGGGTTTCAGAGAGAAGGAGAGGGTAAGAAAAGAGAATAAGGGGAGGGAGGGAGAGAGACACAGAGAGACACAGAAAGACTGAGAGAGAGAGAGAGAGAGAGAGAGAGAGAGAGAGAGAGAAGGAAGAAACAGAGATAAGAGAAATAGAGACAGAGAATAGAAACAGAGACACATACAGAGAAGTCAGTAAGCACTTATTAAAAACCTAAGCTAAATTGAAATTGTGCTATGTGGAAGACTCAAGTGAAAAAGTGAACTAGCTCCTCCCCTCAAGTAAATCATATCCTAATGGTATACAGATATTGGCATAGAAAACGTGTATATAAATCAAAAGCAGAGTAACCAGGAAGGGGAAGGTACTAGAATCCATGGAGATCAAGAAAAAACTTCCCTCAGTAGATGACACTTGAACTAAGTCTTTAAAGAAAATAAGGATTACAATATGTAGAACTTTGGAGTTAGAGCTTATCCAAAACATGAATGAAACCCTATGAGATGAGTGTTGTGGCTTAGGAACAGAAAACAGACCAAGTTTGTTGGATCAAAGGACATGAGAGGAAGTATAAGAAGACTGGAAAGCCAGCATCCAATCATAAGGAGGTTTAGCATTAAAATATAAGTTCCTACTAAACTAAATCTAAAAGTAATTGAAATGCAAATAAACTGGTTTTTGAAAAAGAGAAAGGTGGAAACCAAAAGCTGGTGGCAAATTAGTACTTAGAAAAGGAATCAATTAAGCAAAAGAAAGAGAATTTCCTTAAAATTCTAATCAGTTTTTGGATATTATGCAATAATCCAATGTCACACTAACAGTTATTTCCCAAATAAATTCCTCTCCTGATAAGCAAATTTATTTTCAAGTCACATTCTTTTTTTTTCCCAAATAACTGAATAGTTTTGAAAGGAGAAAATCTTTCATCATAAGCTTTTTTTCATATATTCTAGATTTTTGGCAGCAGCAACCTTTAGCCTTTATTACTAAATTGAAATAGAAACCAGATTCTGAGGGACTTGACCAGAATGTGCATGATTTAAAGTCACTAGACTTTTATACATTCCTAACAGAATGTTTGTGGAAGCTGTCATCCAAGTATCCCAGGGTTAAAAATTGCCAAAGGAGAGGAAGGAGGAGCTGGGGAACCTGGAAGAAATTATTATGCAACAGGGAAGGTAAGCATGGAAATGATCTCAGAGCACTTTCCATTTCTCTCCTGCCCTTACTATAGTCTAATTAGTATTATTTTTGTTTGTATATTTTTTTTATCTCATCTTACTACACTGTAAGCTCATGAAGGAAACACTGCATCTCATTTATCTTTGTATATTTGTCAGCACTTAAAATACTGTTGTAAATAATATTCATTTAATAAGTATATGTTGAATTGAATTATACATAGTAGGGATTTAATAAATATTATTGAATGAATGCATCCTGTATATATGCCTTTTATGGATTATGTATATAACAGTTCCCATAATATGTATTATTAATTTTCTCTTCAGGGCGATACTGGGCCAAGAGGCCCTCCAGGAATCCCTGGCAGAGAAGGACCAAAGGTAAGGGATCTTTTTTTTTTAACCTTTTCTCTTCCTCTGGTCCAGATCCTTAATTCAGGGAAAAAAGATAGAGGCATATAGAAGCTACATGAGTTGTTATGTAGGAACAATAACTTAAATGGAGACTAAACTGGTATGTTAATAGAGGTTGAGTCTGGCTCTTCTTTGCAATCTGGTCAATAGTACATTCAAAGCCATATTCTTTTAGTGTTTGATGGAAAACAGTAGAGTGATTGTTAAATATTATGTCTTCATAGGGAAGCAAAGGTGAGCGTGGATATTCTGGATTACCTGGTGAAAAGGGCGATGAGGTAAAACAATTATTCTTATTTTAATTACATTTTTTTGTTATTCCTAATAATTGTCTCTTTATTACTGAAACACTAGCAATATGTAAGACACTACTCAATATGGAGTTCCTTTCCAATAGGTTCTTTTACAGCCCATGTTAAACTGCTAACAAAGAACTAAAAAGATAAAGATCTTCATATGTCTGTGAGTTTCAGAACCTTTTTTACTAACTGATTTTTCATATATAAAAAAGTGTTGATGTTTACTGCTAGCTTTTCCATTCCAAACATGAAGAAAATTGAATCATTGAGTAAAATAACCAATTGAAGGTCAAATATGGTTTTGAGATAATGTCTTAGAATTTTTGCTATGGGCCACAGTGATCCTCAGAATGCAATTCTGTCCTTGTATAATTCACATTAACTCTTAGAAAAACCAATTAGGATGACAAATTATTATTTATTTAGGCAGTTTTGAAACTAATAATTCTTAATGAAAATAAGTAAACCATCTGGCATATGCTAACCTTGATGCTTAGTGTAGGAAGCCAGCATTCCATGAAACAGATTGGTTTTTACAGGTGAATCCACCTATCATTTATGCCACCATAGTCATCTATACTTTGTTCATATTACATGGAATTATCATGAATTAATTTTTCATTTCTATTGATGCTATTTGGGAAGGATGTTGTTCTGAATTCATGTCCAGGGGTAAGGGTTTTTTTATTTTTATTTTTACTCATAAATAAAGTACTAAAAGTATTTTATTTTCAAAATAAGAGTAAACAAGTTTGTACATTCTTAAATTCTGTAGAAGACTGCACCAAAGTGCAATAACAGTAACAGATTTTAAATGGTCCAACAGCTTTTAACTGCCTAGATTCAAGAGGTAGATTTTGGAAGCAATTGAAAAGGTAATAAGAGAAAGGCCAGGAAATAATTGGAATTTGGTTTTTTAAAGAGGCTTCAAGGTAAATTCATTAAAAGTTAATTTTTATTGATTCTGTAGGGTACTTTGCTCTCTTTGTGGACTAAAAAAAGCTATTGTATGTTGTTCCACTAGAAACAGCTACTACTTCTAATATATTGCATAAAAAGACCACAATATAGAACACAATATAATCCTCATTCAAGATTCTACACAAAGCTATTAATGAATTAAGTGATTCTAGTGGTTTCAAGTTACCAGCTTCCCAAGTGTGGACATCACAAATCAAACAGAACCAATCTATTAATTCAGCTTTCCCCTGATTATTCTTGGCCATGATCAGAAATTATAATTTCTAAAAATGAATTTTTTTAGCAAAGTAATATAGCTTATGCATCCTATCATTGCAGCAATGTGGTATAGTGGTTTAAAAGCTAGTCTTTGAGAAAGGAATTCTCTAGGTTCAAGCCCTACTTCTGATACTTAGAAGATTCTTACTTAGCCATGTGGCCATGGATGAGCAAATATTTAGATATCTAAATTCTTGATATGTACTGATTAGGGAGGTTTTCCAATGATGGTTCCCACAAGTGATGAAATCAGGAACTTTAAACATTATTCTCAACCACCATCACCATCCCAATCTATTAGATAAATAGAAGATTTATCTAATGTGAACATCATTTGTTTAGCTGAAAAAATCTCAGTCCAGTTACAAAGTATTTTTATACTTTCAAGTCTTCTGATCTCCATTGCTGCTTCTTCCTCTGACTGAGGATACTTTTAGAGAGAAGTTACACATCTATTGCTTATGGCAAAGTGACTTCATTTGTCCAATGTTCATGATTTACATTTTTGCAAAATTTATTGCAAATACCAAGGGAACAACTTGTTAGAAACTGGTAGAGGACAGACACACCTCTCTCAACACAATTGACTCACTTGGTGCTCAAGGCTTACTAAGCATGTTTTCAGGATAATATGGATAATTAAGATATGGGGAGTACTGTCAGCCATGAATTATTACAATGGGAAATAAATATTCACTAGACAATTACTGAGGCAAGACTTATGAGCTCAAAATATCCATGCAATGAAGGGCCATAGTTCTGATGATCCCTCGATGGACATATAGTAAATTTTAATTTCTACTTATACTTGGTACTCTGTGCTAAATGGAGTGCCCTACTACCTATGATGTATTTGTCTTCCTCAATGACCAGCTTGTCTCCTAAAATTATCTTATTGCCCTTTATGAATCCACTGTAATTTCTATCTCTGCTACAACATTTCAGATTGTTCAGAGAAAGACTGCTGAGAATGTATTTTTTTATTTATGGGCTGCAGTTTATTTTAAAGTTTAATGTGGTCATCAAAGGTTAATGAGCCCCAAGCTTATAAATTAGAAAATCTCAGGACTCATTCGGCAGCTCTAGACTGATACAATGGTCAGGAAAGAATTATGCGTGAAATGGAATGCACATATACAACTTTGTAGGAATATGAGGATTTTTAAAAGAGCCCTCTGTGATATTCATGTTGCCTAAGCCATAAATAGCATCTTTTCAAAGGAAAAAATTTCTTTTGTTATATTAAGAAGATTGATAATGTATTAAAAAGATACAAAAAATTGTTCTTAGTTTGGTAAAATGCATTATTATACTGTGAAAGATACAGGATGTCCCAGAAGGCATAATACAGTTTTAAGTTATTAAAGATTTCAACTACATAAGATATTTAGTATATCTTATATAGTAGGAATCATTAACTGAATTTTGAATCTGGTCTGGGTCTCAGTTTCTCTTTCTCCCCTTCTTCTTCCCAATGTCTGTCTGTCTGTCTGTCTGTCTGTCTGTCTGTCTCTCTCTCTCTCTCTCACTCTGCCCCTACTCCCTCTCTTGCTTCCTTCCTTTCTTGCTCCTTCCCTCAGTATTATTATATCATAATATTTCAGTTTTAAGGAATCTTAGAGGTTATCTAGTCCAAGCCTCTCCTTTTACAGATGATAGAACTGAGACCTAGAAAGGTTATGTGACTTTACAATGATGTTATGTATTATGAAAAACAATCAATAGAAAAAAAATAATTACAGGAATTGCTACTTCATCTATTTTTGCCTTTATGCATACATACACACACACACACACACACACACACACACACACAGACACACACACACACACACACATATATATATATATGTATTAGCTCAGTTGGTATAGACTAATTAGCAAAACATTCATACACATGCTCATGTAAACTTTATAAAACTCTATTTAGTAGTTAAGAATAGATATTATTATCCTCCATTTTATAGTTGAGTAAAATGAGGTTCAGATAATTTAAATAAAAATGTCATTTTTAGTTGGGTTCAGCTACCAAATGCAATACAACAGTACAGGGAAATAGGTAATATTTAAGATCCATTTCAAGAATTCTTGGTTTCTATGATCCTCCAGTCCTAAAAAAATTCTGAAGTGTTCTGTGAATGATCAAAGAAAAATCAGATTGTGGTAGCTATAACTTTAGTTCTAGGTATATTTCCTTGCGTGCATACTATTTTTTTGGTTAAATTATGGCTAGTATGAAGTTTTTGATTTAAAAAGACTGAAGTAGAGTAACCTCATGCAGGCATGAGTCTTTCATTATTGAAAGTCTTGAAACACAAGCTGTACCATTTATAGAGTCATAGATATAGAGCTCAAAAGACCATTAGAGGGTAGCTAGGTGGTACAGTGAATAGAGTACTGGCCCTGGAGTCAGGAGGATCTGAGTTCAAATTCAAACTCAGACATTTAATAGTTACATAGCTGTATGACCTTGGGCAAGTCACTTAACCCCATTGCCTTGCCAAAAAAAATAACTAAATATTTTTAAAAAACAAGGAATATTAGACCCTAGCAAGTCCAACCACTTCATTTTACAGATGAGGAAACTGGGACATAAGGAGGTTAATTACTTGACCAAAATCACACAGATAGTAAAATATCCGGAATGGAATTTAACTCAAATCTTTTTTATTCCAAATCCATTATTCCTTCTACTACACCAGATGAGATTTATACTTCTAAATGCGATTAGGCTAGATGACCTCTGAGGTACCTTCCAATTCTAAGATTCCATATTTCTGTAACTTGATTATCTAGAATATTTTTTCCCTGACTACAAGAGATAGTAAAAATCTTTATAGGAAATACAATGAGTATGGTGTTTTTACAGCTATAATTATTTTATGCTAAAATTATGTTCATTTCAGGGTCTTCAAGGAATTCCAGGCACCCCAGGAGCCCCAGGACCTATTGGACCTGCTGTAAGTGTTAGGTGTAACTATTCTTTGTTTCACACACTATTTTCTAATGCAGACAGGCATGCATATAATATGGGACCACTTGCTCCAGCTAGATGGAGACAATGGGAGAGCATCAGCTCTGAAGTCATTTCAAATCTGAACTCAGCCACTTACTAGCTGTGTGATATTGGGCAAGTCATTTAACCCAGATTGCCTCATATCCAGGGCTTTCTCCAATTGTCTTGATTCCTATCTACCACTGAACTTATATGTTCTGGAGGAGAAAGTGAGGCTGATGACTCAGCATAGCATCCCTCTCCCTCAAATCCAATTCATGTTCTTGCATTGGCATCCCTTTCCTGATGTCATATTCTTTTTTTCAAGAACAAAGGACAAACATCCCTTCCTCCATGGTCCCACACTAGTTCTTAGTATTATTTGCCATCCTTCTGAATATTTAGGCACTCATCTGTTTATAGAATAAGAATTTTGTCCATACTTCAACCTCATATTCAGCAAACTCTTGTTAAACACTTGATGTATTCTAGTCCTAACTAGGAAATAGATTATTCAAAGTCAAGCTAGGAAGACCTCAAAAGTCAACAACCAATCTAGGAGTGATAGCAGCCTCTCATGGAAGTCTTTTCCACTCTCCACAGCTCTCCTTCCAGGCTCAGCTCATGTCCTCCCTTCTCCATGAAGTCTCCCGTTGTTTATTTGATCTCCCCTGAACCATTATATTCTAATATCTACTATCAATTTAATTCTCAATTGTATATAATTTTCCATAGTGTAAGTTAGTCTTGACTCTAGACATCACTTTTGACCAAGGACAGGTACAAATTTTGTGGTCCCTCGCAGTGCTCAACCCATGAATGAGCAAATAGTGGGTAAGAGATTAGTGACTGGTTGACCAATTTCTACCCATTCATTTTTAATGTTCACTTTCTCACTGGGTCTTGAGCAGTCACTACTGCAAAGTAACTTAACTGATTTTAAGATGTTTTTAAAAACAAAAAAACAACAACCTAACTTGGTGCTGCCCACAAATTAGGTGTTCCATAAAAGCTTTCTCAACTGAATTCCCATAATCCATAGCTTCATTTATCCTGCAAGTTATATAGTGTTCCTCATGCAATATGCATTGTGATGAGCACTTTTCTCTCACAATATTGCAGAAAGTCTTTAATTCAGGTATTATCCCTGTTCCTCACCAGTAAAGTTACTGCTTTTTGAAGATAAATTAGTAATTGGATTGGGTGAGCTGAGAAGAGAATTTTTCTATTTTATCCTTAAAACATTAAAGGAGAAACTGTGTTCTGTGTCAGCACAATCCCAGTAACCTAGAAACTTTGTTCTAGGTCTATACCACCTGAGCAAAGTCCAGTGGTTCTATGGGAATGATTGTTTTTGTATATAGAAACGGTCATGTCATTCCTTACCTCAAAAATCTTCAGTGGATAGCAATTGGCTGTCAAATAATCAAACTCCTTTGACTCTTCAGACTCCATAGAATCTGAAACAATCCTCCTTTCTAGATTTAAATTGTATTATTCCTCTTCATTCACTCTTTGCTTCAGCCAAATTAGTCTTTTCTTTGTTCTCCAATTCATCTTCTCATTTTTCCTAAATGCCTAGAATATTTCCCTTTTTTCTGGCCAATCTTCCTTGCCCTTTTTTCCTGCTTAATCCTTATTCATATTTTACTTCAAATTTAATTCATACTTATACCTTAAAGACAAATTCAAATGCTACCCCCTACCTCATCTCCTAGCTTGCTAATATTTTCTCTAATCAATCCCCACATTGTTTTGAAACTCTTTTAGCTTGTAATATTGTGTTATTGTTAAGACTCCAGAAGAGAAGAGAGACACTATTTTATCTAAATTTTGTGCTTATTCCACTGTCTAGCATAGTGTTCTTCATACTTAATGTAATAAATAAATGTTTTTCATCACTTATACAAAAATATCCATAGCAGCTCTGTTTATAGTGGCAAAGAATTGGAAATCGAGGGAATGTCAATCAATTGGGGAATGGTTAAACAAACTGTGATATATGTGTGTGATGGAACACTATTGTTCTATTAGAAATCAGGAGGGATGGGATTTCAGAGAAGCCTGGAAAGACTTGCATGAATTGATGCTGAATGAGATGAACAGAACCGAAAGAACACTATACACCATAACAGCAACATGGGGGTGATAATCAACCTTAATGGACTTGCTCATTCCATCAGTGCAATAATCAGGGACAATTTTAGGCTATCTGTGATGGAGAATACCATCTGTATTCAAAGAAAGAACTATGGAGTTTAAACGAAGACCTAAGATTATTAAATTCAATTTTTTTTAAAAAGTTTTCTTATGTATTACATAATTTTCCTATCCAATATTTTATTTCTTCCTCAAGGATATTTTTTTTTTCTCAACACATTCAATTTTGATCAATGCATATCATGGAAATAATGTAAAGATTATCAAATTGCCTTCTGTTGGAGGAGAGGTAAGGGAAGATAGGGGAAAATTGTAAAATTTAAAACATTACAAAATGATTGGTAGAAATTACTATTGTATATAATTGGAAAACAAATAAAATATTTATAGAATTTTTTAAAACCTAAAAAATAAATAAAATGTTTGTTTTTATTGGGGTAGCAGTAGATTAGGATTATGCTATGAGTGACATAGATTTATAATCCTTCTGAGTTCTCTGAGGCTCTTAGGGTTGTGTATGTTGGCCATAGCTTATGTTTCAAAGTCACTTATGCTTTCCACACAATCATCATAGTCCCAGCCTTAACCCAAACATAAGCCACTGAAAATTATGTCAGCATTAAATGTGAAGGGACAGGCTACTAAAGGAATTGTGGGAAATGTGGCTTTTATACTCACAAGAAAGACTAAAGTTAGTTTTTATTTTCTGTTGATACGATGCTGCTCATATAACCCATTACAGAAATCATTAATTCTCCAGTTTCTTGAAGTATTTAAAAAGTTGATAGCCCATTTAGGAAGACATAATGGGTAATGTTATGCAAATTACTATTTAAACAGCAAGGCTAAATTCTTAACTGTATCAAAAGGTTCCAATTAAGGTCACTAAATATTGTTGGCCAAGGTGAAGAAAGCAGCCACAAAATACAAATTTTACCATTTGAAGGCTTATCAGTGGCATGCAGCCACTCTGTCGGCCAGAAGAAATGTAAACTTTTAGGACTGATTTAATTAGAACCAAATGACCTTCAAAATGGGTAAGTTTTAGCTGTCAAATTTTGGCGTCATTTTATTGTTTTCCTCATAAACCAATCTGATGTGTTACAGGGCTCATTGGGAAGAACTGGACATCCTGGTCCTTCTGGTGCAAAAGGTGAAAAGGTAAACCCCACCCCAAATCCAAATATGTAAATATTATATACCCATACACATGCTATTTATATATACACATATACATATATATATATATATATATATATATACATATACACATATAAATCTCTCTTCTGTGCAATGCCAACAGAAACAAGCTAATAGGGAAGGAATCCAAAGACAGGCCCCCATATTAAATGGTCCAAACACAAAAGATCTGTTCACAATGAAGAGGACAGGTGGGATCTAAGCACATTAATCAAGAAGTCCAAACTGACTCCAAGAGTCATGAGGTTTGTCTGTCCAAGCAGGAACAGGAGCAGTAATCAAAGGGGGTTCAAGCAGTTGACCAGGACATCAGACAGCAGATAGAAGGGACCCAAATGAAGTCACCTTTAGGTTCAAAGAAAGGGAATCCAATACTTGAGGAGTACAATGTGATAGAGAGGAAATCCACAAAGTGAGGGACTAGAATAAAGGGCAGGGAACCTAGTTATTTGGGAAACAAAAGTACAAGCTAATGCCACAGTGGATGAAAGGCTGAGCCTGGAGTCTGGAAGACTCATCTTCTTGAGTTCAAATCCAACCTCAAACACATACTAGCTAGGTGACCCTGGGCAAGCCACTTAACATGTTTGCCTCAGTTTCTTCATCTGTGAAATGAGCTGGAGAAAGAAATGGCAAACCATTCCAGTATCTTTGCCAGGAAAACAGACACCACTGAAAAAAAAAAACAACTAAACAACAAAAAGAATACAAAGCAAAGGGGTGGCTAGGTGGCACAGTGGATAGAGCACCGGCCCTGGAATCAGGAGTACCTGAGTTCAAATCCAGCCTCAGACACTTAATAATTACCTAGCTGTGTGGCCTTGGACAAGCCACTTAACCCCATTACTTTGCAAAAACTTAAAAAAAAGAATACAAAGCAAGAACAATTTTACTGGGAAACTAAGGTATTAGACACAGATTAATCATAAGGGTTTCCAAAGACAAAATAGAATCAGAAACAAGATTGACTCAGTCCTGGGGAAGTAAAGAACTATTTCCCTAATGCCTGTCTAAAGCAGAGCAGAGCCTAAAGGCTAGACTGAGTAAGCCTACCTTTTAATGCTAGGGAATCGAAAGGGGGTGGGGGAGGTGGTAGCATGACATTACACTGTCCCAGTGAAAGCTCATTTTTTTTAAATTATCAAATAGCTTCACTGAAAAGATATAAGGCAAAATGGTAGTGAGTAACAGAGAAATGCTACCATAAATTTAAAGGAAACAATGTGCTTATTCTATAGCGTTTTAGAAGATTTGCTCTGGTAATGTCACAAGGGTCCCCCCCTTTTTTTCTTTCTTCTCCATCCTCTATGGATTCTATTCAGGCATTCCATTGCCTTTGAAGTTAATGGGAATTCCACACTCAGATGACCTTTGGGACATAAACCAAGATGAAAAATGAGTTTTAATTGTGGATATTGTGCCAAAAAGTGTCTTTTAGTGGTCATATATTTTTCCTTGTTAATTGACTCCTGGAAACTTTGACATAATTCCCTGAAGGACATTTTGCCACCAGTCACTCATGTGTAACATGGTTTAAAGAAATACCCAGGAGGATGGACTCCGAGAATGTAATATGCTTAGGCAAATGAAGATAATGGTACTTGAATCAGAGAAGATAGCTTCAGATTTTGCCTCTAATACTACCATTGTGACTTTGGAAAATTAATCAACAAACTTTTTTAAGTGCCTATCATGTTTTGATCCCTGTACTATTTGAAAGAGGTCCCAATATGGTATATGGAACAGTCCTTAATTATATAGAATTTATATTCTCTTACCCTCCCTGGGCCTCAGTTTCCTTGTGTATAAAATAAAAGGGTTAGAATAGTTGACCTGTATGTACGCATTATATGCATTATGCAAAACCATGCTCAGATTCTGCCATTGTTTGCTTTAGATACAAAATAATTGTTCTGAAAAAATCTAGGAATACTAGAATACGTAGAGATTAAAGTTTCTAAAATCATTCTACCTTGGAGAAAAGGAAACTTTTGAATTGTGTTAAAAAAATAAAATGCTATGAAATATGTTTTCTCAAGTTGAATCCTGAGTTTCTTCTCTCATAAATTTTTCATCCTGATTCTTTAGAAAAGAGTAATGTGTCCCAGACAATTTTTATTATTGGTATTCAATAGTTATTACTTATACTCAGTAGGATGCACCCTTTTTCTTTTTTAGATTGTGCCTGTGATTTCATTAGAGGAAACTCCTAGGGAGGATATTTCTTCTAACAATCCAGTCAGTGCCTGCTCCAAAACCTATAGTCTTAGAGAGTTTCCTGACACTTTGAGAGTTTGTCCAGGGTCATACATCCAATATAATATCAGAGCTAAAACTTGAACTTGTCTTCCTGACTCAGGAGCCACTTCTCTATCTTCTATGCCACACTGCCAAATGAAGGAAGCTGTTCATTATTGTTTTGAACACAATTTTATGTAAGCATTGCCTTTGGTACACAAAACCCTGAAGTGGATAGAGTGGGATCAGGATAGGATAGGAACAAGCCTACAGAAGGTAGTAAAGTGTCCCAGTCCCCTCTGTCTCTGTATAGAGACCTTACCATGTACATCAGATAGATAGGGTATTTTTGACAGCTGTCACTTAGGACCAGGTAAATGACTATCTTGGATGGCTATCTTATATTTCTGTCATCTGAACAAACTTCTTACCGATAGGAATGATAAGAGAAGAATGGGAAAAGAGCTACAACTCTTTTCCATGCAAAAGGAACATATTCTGCCTCCAATATTCTCACTATGACTTTGGACAATTAACCAACAAATATTTTTTAAGTACCTACTGTAGGACAGGTGATAGGGATACAAATACAGAATATATGGAATAATCCTTAATCTTAGAGAATTTATATTCTCCTAATCTCCCTGAGTTTCAGTTTCTCATATGTAAAATCAGACATGTAGAAGGAAAATAGTGTGCCAATACTTTTTTTTCCAAAGGATGGTTCTTTTGACAATCAGACATATAGTTTATAAACATTAAGTGACATACAGAAAAGAATAGCTAACACAAATATTTTCTGACTGTGAGATAGATATATATATATACATATATATATATATATATACATATATATATATATATATAAATTCTTATACATTTCCTATACATTTTCAGGGCAATGAGGGATCACCTGGAAAACCTGGACCACCTGGACCTCCTGTAAGTTTTTTTTTCCATGGATTAAAACTTTGAAATTCACATTTTTAACAAAGATAATTTATCATCTAATCTATGTTTATCATTACATATAATTATAAAATAGATAAATATCTACATGCATATCTATATATAAATCATAATTAAACCATGAACTCATCTAGCTTTGAAGAGACTTGACTCTCCCCTATGCATTCTACATGCAAAATACATTTATTTTTGTCCTTTATAAATATTTTATTGCTCATTCTGCCCCTGTGTAATTATGTGACCATTCATTTCCCATACTTGCATACACACAACAATACTTTCTTAGAATCTAGGCTCCTAAGGGGTCAAGGATAATCAACAAATTAAAATCAAATCAACAAGCATTTACTAAGAGGCTATCACAATTAGAAAAGGTTGCTAGGCAATGTGGAGATAAAGTTTAAATAAAATATGGTCCCTGCCTTCAAGGAGTTTGGGGATAAGGTTAAAGTAGTAGATGGTGGGAGTAATCCAAGACTGAAATTTGGCAGGGTGAGATCTTCCATGGGCTAAGGAGGCACGGGATTCAAGAGAGAAGAGAACAATATAGCTGAAATGTTTCCTTAAAGATCCAGTATTAGAAAGAGGATAGAATATATCCATTACAGGGGTAATAACCTGAGAAAGAATTTAGTGTTGAAAGGATAGGAAATTAGGTTGAGGATAAAGAAAATGATTTGGGATTGCAAGGAAGAGTGAGAACTAGGATGATAAAGATAAATCTAGGATATTTTCTTAACAACCATATCTCTTTTCTTATCTCCAAGCTATATTTCTGAGCCAAAAAAAAATGAAAGTTTTGATAACTTGCACTATAAAATTCAGTTGACCATCAGAATCTCAAAATGGTAATCTAGTATCTATTGCTTCTATATATTTTTTTCCAAATGGACCATGCATTCATAAAAGATAAGGCATAGGGGTGACTAGGTGGAGCAGTGGATAGAGCACCGGCCCTGGAGTCAGGAGAACCTGAGTTCAAATCTGCCTTCAGACACTTAATGATTACCTAGCTGTGTGGCCTTGGGCAAGCCACTTAACCCCATTTGCCTTGCAAAATCCTAAAAAAAAAAAAAAAAGATAAGGCCTAGTTAGAAATATTTGTCCACAACAAAGAGGAAAAATTTGACCTAGCTGAGATTTACTATGGAATGACCAAGATTTTAGTTAAGGAGGATTATTTCCTCTACCTTCTTCATGTTATAGCAGCAGAAAATAAAATCCTGAGGGATTAAAAGAATCTTACCCAGTCACCCAAATAATTATAAGGAGAACCAAACTAAAACTAAGAATATCCTCAGATTTCCAAGGTTAGCATTATCTTATATAATGGGATCTGGAGAAGCTCAGACATTTACTAGCTGTGTGTCCCTGGACAAGTCACGTAACTTCATTTGCCTCAGTTTCCTCATCTGTAAAATGAGCTAGAGAATTAAATGGCAAATCACTTCAGTGTCTTTTCCAAGAAAAAAACAAACAGGGTCATGAAGAGTCAGGCACTACTAAAAAAACTGAAAAGCAACAGGAAAAGGTTGAGTTTTCTCTGAATGAGACTTCCTGTCTTAAAGATTCTAGGATTTTGCTTTTAAGTGTTTATTAATTTTGGTCTTGACAAGATACATATGAATTTTATGCCTACAAAGTTGTTCCCCATTTTCCCCAAGAACAGATTTTTGTAGATAAATTCACACCATGATATAATAGCATCTACTCTTTAATCAGATATGTCTTATGAAGAAACTGTGGGGAAAATTATTTTTCAATGATCAATATTTTTGCATTCCCATTTTATTAGTCCTCTTGTATGCTAACCTCTGGTATATGCTACAGAGGTCAGCAGGCTACAATCATAAACTGATACTTTGACAATTAAATTTTAATGAATAGGTAGGTACTCTTTTCCTTGGCATCCATAAGTTTCGTATCTGCTTGTTTGGGGCATTTATTTAACCTACCCTAGGAGTACCATTATGATCCAGGAGTGACTCAAATATTTTTAGAGGGGCTTTTGTTTCTACTTCCCCCCCAGGGAAGCTAAAAACAGAAACTGAATTTTTGTCCCTATAAATTCTGTCATCTATAGAGTCGACTTCTCTTCCTAATTGAATGTTTGACCATTCTTGAAGTTAGCATTTCTTTCTAAAATCTAATATAAATCATCAGTTCTATTGGATCATTGACATGAAATAAGGGAAATGATAATTACTGCATTAATTAAATGATTCCTTTTCTCTTCTTCCAGGGTATGCCACTCAGTGAAGGGAATGGAATGAGCAGTTTATATAAACTCCAGGTAGTTACTTTTTTTAATCACTTAAAATCATTTTCCAATTTATGTAAGTATTAATTGGCACTTTTCCCCTTATCAATATAGGGAGGTGGAAGTGCTGCTACTTATCCTGGGCCCCCTGGTCCTTCAGTGAGTACTTATTTCTTTTTAAAAAACCTCATGTTAGTCAAACAGTGACCATGAAAAGATTGTCAAAGTCAGTGACAACCTTCACATTGAATTGTAGAGAAAATTTTCACAGCATTAGGAAAATAATTAAAAGGCTTGGGTTGTGGTTGCTAAAAAGTCTCTCTGCATTAAAAACAAATAATTATCATTTTGTCTTGCTGTCACACTCTATGCAACTAAAAACACAGGATCATAGGTTAAAAGCTGAGAGGGACTTCACAGGTCATCAAACCCAACTCCCTTATTTTGAAGATAAAAGAAAAGAGACTCAGAAAGATAGTAACTTGTTCATGGTTGTACAGATAGTAATCAGCAGAGGCTGAGATATTACTCCAAACATTCACTCCGCAAAACAATCTTTTTACTTGGCCTCTTCAGGTATTGATTTATAAGGTGGAAGAGTAGCTCTGGGCACATACAGAGTTGCCATGACTAATAATAGAAAATTCAACAGAAGAAGAGAGTGGGTGTATGATTTGTTCTCTCTATTTTTACTAGTCACTGAAAATATATATCTATTTCAATGTTTTTACTATAGGGTCCTAAAGGAGATGCTGGTGCAGTGGTATGTATACTTTTAGTTTTTTGCTCCTATTAAAATTTAACAATTCTTTCTAAATTGAGATTAGGGAATATGGTGAAGTGAATCTATCTTTCTAAAAATATCCATCAATTACTTTTTGAAATGAATATCTGTGGCATAAATAAGATAATATGCTTATTTTTTAAAGATCCTTCAATCTTCTCACCAATACTGATACTGTTATTGTCACTGAGATTCATCTTTCAGCCTTAGCCTGTTTCAGAAACCATCCTGTTACTCAGGAAAGAACACAAAAACAAACTTGTTGATAAATGAAACATTTTCTCCTGGTAGGACTTTGCCTAATACTTATTCATTATTTTAGCAGACTGTGGATTTGCCCATTGGTATAAAAATTCTTATGGGAATTTTTGAACAAAGTTCCTACTATAGAATGCTCTTCTTGGGATGAAATTCCTTAATACATGTGCCAGAGAAAAAGGGAGGCTGTTTATTTGCTTTATAAACATTATACTGATCCCAAAGGAGAAGATTTAGTATGCTGTCATAAACCTACTTATTAGGAGTAATGTATCAAGAGGTTAACTCTCAGCATGTAATGAGAATACCTTATCTAATAGCCAAGAAGATGATAATTGGATGTAACATCCCTCTCAACCATGGAGCTCGACTCTAAAAAATCTGCCAAATTTAATTAGATTTCCTTAATTCTTTGGCATTTTTTCTATTCTGTCCTTTTCAAACATATGTTCTATTCTCTGTGTTCCCCTTTAATGTCCCTTTAACCTTCAGGTATAGATTTAAAACCAATGGATTCTTTCCCATTGTCACATGAAATATTTTAACAGCTATTTCATTCTGCTTCCATCTGATGAGATTAAATTAATAGAATTTAAGTCAGTAAAGAGAAAGCCAGAAAAAGCAACCATTGCACATCTGACTAAATTTTAAATAGAGGATTGATGAATCCAACATTTTCTCTTCTTCTTAGTAATTGGAAATATATATTCATAGACTTAAGGACAAAAACAATTATCTAAGCCCCTCTTCAGAAAGTATGATTATACAACCATATTTTCAACTAGATGGATGTATAATTTAATGATTGTATTTGCTTACTTAATCAATGGCCAAAAGTTGCCAGTTCCTTACCTGTAATATTTTTATTCTCTGTTTCAATAACCTAATTCCTTACCCTAATTTGAATCATTTTTTTCATAAAAAGGAAGTCCTTGTTTATCCAACCTTCCCTTTTCTTTTTTCTTTTTTTTTTTTTTTTTGTTGGTTTTTGCAAGGCAGTGGGGTTAAGTGACTTTCCCAAGATCACACAACTTGGAAATTAATCTGAGGCTGAATTTGAACTCCAGGGCCAGTGCTCTATCCACTGCACCACCTAGTTGCCCCCTAGCCTTCCATTTTCACTCCAAATTACAAGAATTATTTTCTGAATCATTCAGGAATCTCCAAGATGGTAAATTAGTATTAGATATAGTACAATTAGCCTGTGCTGCAGGCAATTTTTTCCTACACTGTTGATTCAACTTGATACTCATGCTAATAATCTTAATATGAGAAACTGAAAACTCATTGAAGGAAAACAACACTTTCAAATTTATTTAAGTGGTAAAGTGAATGACAACTTACCTAAATTGTTGGGTAGATTTGCATGAAATTTGAACCAGGCAGATCAGTCAAGCCACCCAACTGAAAAAAAAAACTCTAAAATTAATCTGAGATGAAGTCTTCTGTTTAGGTTGTTTATCACAAAAATTTGAGTTCTTAATATTTTTAATGTGTGTGTGTGTGTGTGTGTGAAAGGGGAAAGAGGAGACAAAGAACAGAGACTAAAAGAAAAAGCGACAGAAAGAGACACAGAGACAGAGTCATCAGAGTGAGTTAGAGAAAATGTAATGTAGGAAAACTTTATTTTCAGCATCTTTCTACCTCCCCTTCCTTTGTGCACCTGCCCAGTCCTCCTCCTCCATTCTCAGGTGTTTATTGTAGAGAGGCATTGCTTTATCAAAGAAGTAATAATTACTCTTGGTGGAGTTTTAGGTACTGTGGGAGGAAGGCATAACAGCTGCTTTGAGGTGACGTTCTGTTTGAATGACACTCAGGGCTTAATACCTACTCTACATTGTACTTGGCTCCCCTTTTCTCCAGATTAATGGGAGGAAGCTCCATTCTTCTGTTATTGGCATTCACATTTGCCATTTCCAATTATAGGAAATTTTAGCAGACTGTGGATTTGCCCATTGGTATAAAAATTCTTATGGGAATTTTTGTGAATCTTGGTGTAGGAGAAATAGCCAATAATTATTTTATGAATTCAGATGTCCTCACCATAAAATATAAACTATTTGAGGGTGAAAAACTATTTTTTAGTTTAATTCTATTCATTAAATATGTATTGACCATATATGCCTGTAAGACACAAAGCGTAAGATATAATTCCTATCTTCAAGAAGTTTAATCTTCTTTTGTAATTATCCAAATAATACTCAACAGTGGCAACTGTTAACCATTCTTAGAATTCATTCCATCTTCACCTATGCCTTTAGAATCCCTTGCTTCCTTACAAGGCTCAGATCATATGCCTCTTCCTGGTTCCCCTGATTCTCCCTCCTAAAATGATAACACACATATATTGACTTACATGCTTCTTCCCCCACTTCCGACCTGACTCCCACATCAGTAGTATGTAAGCTGCTAGAGAGTGAAGGGACTGCTTTTCCAAATATAATATCCTGTACATGCTAAGTACTTAATAAATGTTCATGATATCTTAATAAAAAAGATGACAAAAAGTCAAGTAGATTGTCCAACTTGAGTCACATAAGCAGCAATTATCTTAATGAGATCCATGGTTTCAGTGTCTCATCATCATCTCCACAGTTTAAGAACCTTGATATTAGGTTCAAGATCAAAAGGATTACTCATTTCCACACAATATGTATTCCTGCTGAGGTCCACTCAGGATATCAAAATGTAGATGAATTTGCTTAGTGACCATTATATAAAAAAAGGAATTTTTATGTTCCTAAGGTATAGCTCATGGATGAAATGTCTGTCTTCGCTTTATTTTCTATGTTACTTGTAACCTGTGGAGAATAATGGGGAAGACAAGTACAAACTGACAATCATATAAACAAGGGTCTGATCAGCTTAGTCTGGGTTCAATCTCCATCAAAAGTTGGATCAAAAGCATTCCTTGAAATTGGATTAACCAAGTTACATGCACTGATATTTTACATGAATTAATAGGAATACATGGTCTTATTAACTGAATATTCAGCCCCAAACCAGAAACAAGAGAAATCTCTTTTCCATAAACTTTTGCACTCCACCTCTCTCTCTCTCTCTCTCTCTCTCTCTCTCTCTCTCTCTCTCTCTCTCTCTCTCTCTCTCCCTCTTCCTCTCCATTGCCCCCATCTTATCTTCTTATCTTTTCCTCAACCCCCACATTTCAGCAATTATTATTTGGGCAAAAAGTCAATAGCTAGTGTCACCTCTAACCATAGGCTGCAACTGCTGACTCATCCAGAGCAAAGACTAACAATTCAATACCCCCCCCAGGATAGCAATTAAAGTCTTTTCCCTGGATGTCTTCTCCACAGAATAAAATAATAGATTCAGTTCCCACAAAATGTCACCTTGAACTATTTTTCTTTCTCTGTGACAGTTTACTCACTCATTCTCTCAAGAAAAGATAGGTCTACTCATAAAGACAAAATTATAGGTGACAAGGTAACTTGATGAGCATAGAATCAGAGCAAGGGGAGTTTAATGTTCTTAAGCCAAGGTAGACCAGTGAAGTGCCCTTCTTCATTCTAACTATAAACTGGGGCACTTATTAGCATCAGAGCATGCGAAAAGAGCTGGGGAAACACATAATTTCATACATTGGGACTCTCCTAGTCATTATAAAGACTAATGCTCTCTTTTCCTTTGCCACTCACATATTACTCTTTTCAAGATGATTTATATAATAGTCTTAAATTAGTTACATTTAAATTTTTCTCTTTATCATTAGATTATGGGAGACAGCATCAATAAACTAGGATGTCTAAGCTGCTTTGAAGCATCCAAATGCAACAACTAAAAAAGAAAAGCAAATAAATCCACACACAGTGAAAGCAACACTTGCCATGCATTCGTGTCCCCAGAATCATTTGTCAAGAAGAAAAGACTAAGAGGATGAGGAAGAAAGACCTTGCAATTAACACAGCTGACACATGTTTTTTTTTTTATCAGTAGCCTCCTTCAACGGAGCGTTTAGCTTGAGTCTATGAGCCATTGTCAGGGAAGCTACTGAAGCTAGTGATATTGAGAAGGCGCTGTCTTCTTTTCTAGATGTCTTTGAAAGTATAGACAGAGAGAACTTCAGAGCCATCCTTGAAAATAGGAGTTCTTAGCCTGAGGCTACACATTTTCCCTGACCTTTCCTGAAAGGATTTCAGGGGATACTTGAACTTGGATGGGAAAAATTGAATTTTTTTATTGCCACTAACTTCCAACTGAAATTTAGCATTTCCTTCAATTGTTTTAAAAAAATATTATTCTGAGAACGTATCTATAAGTCTTACCATGCTGCCAAAGAGGGGTTCAAGAAAACAAAAACATTAACAGCCCCTTGCTCTAAAACAAGGGTCTGATCAGCTTAGCTGGGTTCAATCTCCGTCAAAAGCTGGATCAAAAGCATTCCTTGAAATTGGATTAACCAAATAGTTTTGTGAACACTTCTTATTATGGACACCCATAGACATAAATAGATTTGTAAGGCCCCTTTCAGAAACACAGAATACATTTCCTTTATACCCTCTCTCCATAGGAAGAAGGATAAAATAACAACAGAGGATAAATGACAGAGACATTATAGCTAAGCTTCTAATGTATATTGGCAAGGTTGAGAAAGACAATCAATCTTTGTCCAGTTTTACATTCTAGGACTTTGTATGAGACTGCAAGGATTTCCCCACCTTCAGCATCTGTTCTTTCAGCTAGTATAGAGTTGGAGTTTGTGTCATCTCACTCCAGACCAATTCAAAGGGATTGAATGATACCCTTGTTTGAATTGGAAATCCATGAAACCCTGCGTAGATCTCCAAATAGTTTTTATGCTGGTGGTGGAAAAGAACCATGGAAATAAAGACCACTGAAGAGAACTCAACCACAATTAGAACTAATTAGACTGTTGCCTGAGAAGGGGATACTCAGAGTCCCTTGTGTCTATTTTCATTCATTCATTTATCCAAAAAGCATTTATTAAGCAATTTATTAAAAATATTTATTAAATAACTGCTCTATTAAACATTCACTGATCTATATTCTGTGGATAGCAAGTCAAAAATTAAATAGTCCCTGCACTCAAAGATTGAACATTTTGAGCTAGTACCCACAGAAGATGAGGGGTAGGGTGATACAATGGAAAAAATGCTGGGGTTAAAATCAGAAAACCTGGGCCTGACAACTTTGGGTAAGTCACTTAATATTCTCTTGGGGTCTCATTTTCTTCATCTTGAAGTTCCCTTCCAAGTATGTCTGATCCTAAAGTATCATCTCAATATCCTAGAATTGTCAGCCCTATCCTCACAAGTCATTTCTCCAAGTAGATTATTTCAGCAACTCCTTATATCATCTATTTTGAATCTTATTTGTTTCATTTTCAGAAGTAATATTTTTTGATCTTATGGATTGGAAATATGAGAGTGCACCCTGCTTGTAGACTTCTATCTCCTATATTCTTTCTATAGATAATATTCTTGTTTGGTTGATGGGTTTCTATTAATGGATCTTTAAAAAATTTAAAAACTCCAGTGCATGAAAGGCTGTCCTCAATTATTTATTAAATGCTCATTAGTGAGGAAAGTATAAGAATTCACCAAAATCTGAGCCATGGAAATATTTTCAAAGTGAATAGATGTTATGTCTGCCCATGTGTATGCATAAATTCATTTGAATTACATGCCATTATGGAAACAGTGATCAACTGGATTGCTTTTAAAAACCAAACTAATGTTCATTGTAAAGTCCCTTCTTCAAATTTCTTTTATTTGCTATCATCTTACTCCACTCTATTTACCAATCCAAAGTGGACCACAGGCTTGAATATATAAAGCATTCAAATAAAATTAAAAGTTATTTTGTCTTTCCTGTGTCATAATGATCATCACTGTGAAAGTTGCCTTTTTTAAAATACCAGAAATGTCCACTTTCAAATATTTTTCTAAAATAAAACATTGACAATACTCCTGTCCCTTAACAAAATAAATAAAGAATATAAACTTCATTGGATGAGTTGTCTCCATCTACTCTTGAAATGAATGGACAAGTTTTCCAGTAATCCATCAACCCCAGGTGTTTCTATAATTGACAGACTTTGTTAGAACCTGTCCATTCATTCTAATAATTGATTGAAATTGGTCTAAAGTTGACCTTGACTGCTAGAGGGATTTATTCTGATTAAATTCTTAATCAGAATTGTATCAGGAAATAAACCACTCTTGGGAATAACTTTTTCTTCAGCAATTTTTACAAAAAGGAGCAAAAATTCATAGGCAAATAAAAGGTGAGAAAAATATTTATTTTATAGCAATTTAAGCTTTACAAAGCAACTATGTATTTTAGAGAAGTAAGTACTGTTATTGTTTTACAAATTAAAATGAGCCTCAGAGAGATAAAATTATTTGTTCCTAGTCACATAGCTAATAAGTGTAGGATTTGGGATTGGAACCCAGATCTCCTGACATAAGATGCTGTTTTTTTTAATCATACTATGCTGCCTTTTCTCATTAACAGTAACACCTTTATTGACTATATCTCCCATCAGTATTTGAATTTTCTTTGTAAAAGTGAACCTTATTGTTCTTGCTTAAATATTTTTAATACTGGGGTGTCTAGGTGACACAGTGGATAGAGCACCGACCCTGGAGTCAGGAGTACCTGAGTTCAAATCTGGTCTCAGACACTTAATAATTCCAGAGTTGTGTGGCCTTGGGCAAGACACTTAACCCCATTTGCCTTGCAAAAACCTAAAAAAATATATTGTTAGTACCTATAATTTCATCAGAATTGAGTACTTTTTCCATCAACAGATCTCATTATTCCTCTTTAAGTAAATGGTCATTAAGAATTGATGGGGGGAAGGGTAGCAGGTAAGTGGCAGAGTGGATAGAGTACTAACCCCAGAGTCAGGAGAACCTAGTTCAAATCTGACCTCAGATACTTATAAGACAATGGGAAACTCACAAGTTCTATTGTCTCCAAAATTAAAAAAAAGAAATAAAGAAAAGTTGATCTGATCAAATGAATGCATTACCCTAGGGTCAATCTAGTGATGAATTTGTCCATACTGAACTAGAATTTCCTTCATGTATTCCATTCCCACTTCTCTCTTCAAAGCTCAATCTATCAATCTTAATCAAACCCACCAGAACTGTCCTACCCATCCATATCTCAGCATCATATCCTTGAAACTATGACTTGAAGCTGTATTTGAGTCAAGATTTTGTTGAATAGAACATTTTAAAATGCTTTGATCAGCAATCCAGAGTCATATGAAAAATTGCTCTAAATCATTACTTATTAGAGAAATGCAAATTAAAGCTTCTCTGAGGTACCACCTCACACTTCTCAGACTAGCCAGTTTGACCAGGAAGGATAATGATCATTGTTGGAAGGGTTGTGGTAAATCTGGGACACTATTACACTGTTGGTGGAGCTGTGAACTCATCCAACCTTTCTGGAGAGAAATTTGGAACTACGCCCAAAGGGCAACAAAATGAGCATACCCTTTGATCCAGCAATACCACTACTGGGTCTATGCCCTGAAGAGATGATGAAAAAGGGGGAAAACATCACTTATACAAAAAAATTCATAGCAGCCCTGTTTGTGGTGGCAAAGAATTGGAAAGCAAGTAAATGTCCTTCAATTGGGGAATGGCTTAGCAAACTGTGGTATATGTATGTCATGGAACACTATTGTTCTATTAGAAACCAGGAGGGATGGGAATTCAGGAAAACTTGAAGGGATTTGCATGAACTGATGCTGAGTGAGATGAGCAGAACCAGAAAAACACTGTACACCCTAACAGCAACATGATCAAACTTGATGGACTTGCTCATTCCATTGGTGCAACAATCAGGGACAATTTGGGACTGTCTGCAATGGAGAATACCATCTGTATCCAGAGAAAGAACTGTGGAGTTTGAACAAAGACCAAGGACTATTACTTTTAATTTAGAAAAAAAAAACTGATATCTTATTGTCTGATCTTGCTATCTCTTATATTTTATGTTTCTTCCTTAAGGATATGATTTCTCTCTCATCACATTCAATTTGGATCAATGTACAACATGGAAACAATGTAAAGACTGGCAAATTGCCTTCTGTGGGGGTGGGGGAGGGAAGTAAGATTAAGGGAAACATTGTAAAACTCAAAATAAATAAAAACCTTTAAAAAATAAAAAAAATCAAATGCTTTGATCCCATTTACTTTGTTCTGATTTTTCCTAGGGAGAACCTGGACCCATGGGGCTCCCAGGACTAGAAGGATTTCCAGGTGTAAAGGTAAGACTGTCATAAAGCATCTGAATTAGAAGTACTGTACAGCTATTTGTCAGCCTGTCAGGATGTTTTCATTTAGAGAGATGTCTTACAATATTTATTTCCAAAGGAAACTCCTTAATTTAAAAGAACAATAATGACACTGACAGATGGTTGTCTTTATCTGCAGTTGTAGATTTTATGTGGAGTTAGATAAACCTGTCAAGAAATATGATCTCAAATATGAATATATATATATATATAAAGAAAAAGAGAGAAAAAGAAAGGTACATAGATTAAATACCTAGAAAGAAACCTATATTTAGGAAGTTATTCTACATGTGTATATTTTTATAAATGTATATGAGACATTATAAAAGCAGCATGTCATAATTCAGGGATTCTTAAACTAGGACCTGCATTCATTTTAAAAATATTTTATAATTATTTCTTTTTTCCTTTGTAACTTTTCGATGAATTTCAATGAATCCAGAAAGTGATAAATAAACATGTCTTCATGAAAGCAGCCAGTTCCCCATTTCCCACTTGTTTTATGTTCCTTTCTTCACTTGTAAACTTAGCACATTTTGGACAGACAAAAAGCAGTAATGGAAAGACCATTGGAGTAAAAGTCAGGAGATGTATGCTCTTTGGGCAAGTAATTTAACCACTTTGGGTCTCAGTTTCCTCATATATAAAATTAGGGGATTGGATTCAGTGAGCTCTACGAAGTTTTTGAGCTCTAAAATTTCTATCATCCTAATGTTCTACTTATAGTCACCAGCATTTCTTTTTTAGTGTAGTCAACTATTGGTGATAGTGGATTGCCTCATTTTCAAATGAATCTCATGAACAATTGAATTACTGTACTGTTGAGAACTATACAAGCTAAATTTTCTTCCAACTGAAGTTCTTGATCATTTCATTTGCATTTCATTTCATTTTCACCATCCATGCAGAAAGATAAGTTTCTGCCCAGCCACTGGTAGATACTGAAGATGTTCGATCTTCTAACTTATGTCCATGTCTTTTTTTAAAAGTATATAAAAATAACATAACCATTATTTTTATTGCTGTTTAGCACTGCCTACATCACTCTTAGTCACTGTATTTCTAATAGCCCAACCTTAGTGAAAACATGTTTAGCTAATAAAATTTTTAAAAGCTAATAGTAGGACAATAATAACTTGAATTCTTAATTTCATTAAAGCCAGGATTTTTTGCTTTACTTTAGGAATAAAAGGAAAGACTTGGTTGGCTTTATTTTTTTATTAATATTCACATCTGAGTCTAAACTTAAGATTTCATCAGTGTGGGTATTCTTCACATGAAAACACTCTTTAACTGGTGCCCATACGTAACTCATCAACAACTTAGAGTCTTGAAGAGTTATTTGGGAGCACTAACGGATTAATGACTTCTTTGGGGTTATAAAGCTCATCATCTTAAGCACCAAAATCCTCTTAATTCTAAGACACAATCCACTGTCAGGTCCCATCTGTAATTACGCATGTCAATTATTTTTTTCTTACATTCTACACCCCAGTTACTATTTGTTAAGCTTTCACCAGATGTAGCAGATTATTTTAACCAGTATTTTTATATATATTTGTGGCATTTCTTACCTACCTTCATTAATGATTTGATTTTTTGAGGTTCTACAAAGAAGCTGCTAAATTAATCTTTTTTTTTTTTATTTTCTCTGGTCAGGGAGATCAAGGCCCAGCTGGTGCTCCAGGAATAGCAGGAATACCAGTAAGTTCATTTTATTTCATAGGGGTGAAATTATTAGAAATGATATCTCATTGGTAAACTTTTAAATTTATGGTAAGATAATTAATAAGGAAGGTTAAGAACAAAAGAAAAATTATCATGCCAGTTTGGTTACTAGGACAAAATGGCACCATTTTCCTGTTCCGTCATAAAATTATCTTCAGTATATTAAGTTTTTATTCATTAAAGATTCCCCCATTTTCCAAGGAAAACTGGTTTCCACTTAAAAGTAGTTTATAATCATAGCCATTTCACTGCTAGAGCTGCTTCTGTGGTTATTACTCCAACATTCATACCCATACTTTTTCTTTCCTTTGCATTAGGAATCTATAGCATTTCTGACCACCCTAGGCTTTATAGAATTATATATTATTACTACTATATGACTCTCCAGTCTTTTTAATTTTTCCCTCTCTTTCCTTCACTTTCTGTTTTGTATATTAATGTGCTCTTTCTCCTCTTTTCTGTCTTCATTCTGTTGTATTTCCAAGTCTCTAAGAAGCTACAAATCATAAGCAATGTATAAAAACACAAGTGCAATTTGCAATTAGGCTTTTCTCTTCTTTATTTTATTTTATCTTCTAGTCCCTACTTATAATTCTTGCCACTCTGGAGACCATATCTTGTAGCCCTGTTGTTCCTGCACTTCAAGTTGCTTGCAGAAAGCCTTAACCTACCTTAGGTTTCACTTAGCCTAGTTTTATTAGCTGAGCGTTATTACTATTAATATTTCCTCATAAATTAGTCCTTCAATCCTCTCAATCATTTTTGTTGCTCATTGGTGTCAAATATTTTAATCTATTCAAGGTCTCCTCAAATGAATAGAAAGTACAGCACAAAAGGTTGGAATCATTTAGCAGAGCCCTGGAGATCATTCTAGTCTTCATTCAGGTTGCTCTAATTAAAATTTTGTGGTCACGCTTCATGAATAAAGGGCCATTTATCCTTTTGCTAGGTGCCCCTGCAGAGCAGGTTCATGATAACTTCACAGAGGAGTCATTGGGAACACTTCAGCTTGCTATTCAGATACAGAGAGAAAGATGACAGACAAGCTCCTGGGTAGGACCATAGCCATTCCTATTCTCCATTTCTCTATGGAGCTAACCATAAGATAGAGGATGAGAATGCATCCTCAATCTGAATCATTGTGGAGCCTGGTGGGTCACAACATTTGTTTAAATTGCTTTGTACCCAGGTAAGGGAGGGAACATGGGATAGTGGAGAAAGGGCTGATCTTAAAGTCAAAAAGACCTAGTTTAAGTCCTGCCTTGGACCATCCTGATATTATGACTTTGGATAAGTCACTCAACTTCTCTGTGTTACAGATATCTCAATATCAACTCTGTAAGTTGTAGAGCAGGTACTGCTTTACACTGTTAGAGGGAGCTTGTTTGTTGGATATATACTTTATGCCAATGAAACTACAGTTCTGGTACAACTAAAATAAAATTTAAAAATTCAAAAAACCAGTAGCCAAGTTGTGATAACATGATAAGGATTGTTTTCTTTATAAATCTTAATTTTCAGGGGCAGCTAGGTTGCATAATGGATAGAGCACTAGCCTTGGAGTCAAGAGGACCTGAGTTCAAATCCAGCCTCAGACACTTAATAATTACCTAGCTGTGTGGCCTTGGGCAGGCCACTTAACCCCATTGTCTTGCAAAAGAAAAAAGAAAAAAAAAGATAAATCTTAATTTTCTTAATAAATAAATAAATTTCCTTATATATGTGTTTATATGGAGAGAGACAAAGACTGAGAAACAAAGAGAGACCGAGAGGAAATATGTGTGAGACATTGTGTTAAAGACTAGAGGACTTCCAAAGAATAACCTTCTGTCCTCACTTCCCCAATTCCTTACCATTTATTTATTTAATGGAGCTTACCCTTTATTACTATGTATACATCAAATAGGGATTCTTCTTCAGAGTAGATACTTCTAAGGCTATGTGACCTTGAAATCCAACCAAACTGCCATTGATCAGGATATTTTGGGAGGTTCTTTTGTGGAAGTGCCATAAAAGCAAGTTTATAAGTCATACAAGAAAAGTAACCTCATTATTTTTTCTTTGCCAGACATATACTTAGCTTATTATTCTCCTAAATTGACTCTTAATAAGGATGAACATAATGCACCCCCCCCACCCAAGTATATTTATAGGCTCTGACTGGGCTCCAAAGGCAATTCCAAGACAGAAATTCTAAACAGATTTGGAGCAAATGGTAGATTCATTGGAATTGCTTCAAAGATAACTACTTTGAGGGCAGCTAAGGGACAAAGGGAATAAAGCACTAGGCAGTGAATCAGGAAAATTCCTCTTCATAATTTCAAATCTGAACCCAGACACTTAGTATCTATGTGACCCTGGACAAGTTGCCCTGCTTGCCTTAGTTTCTTCATCTTTAAAATGACCTGAGAAAAGGAAATGCAAACTACTCCAGTATCTTTGCTAAGAAAACCCCAAATGAGATCATAAAGAATCCGACCCAACTCAAAAAGATTGAACAAATGACTACTTTGAAGAAGGACAATACTCTTTTAGATGAATGATTAATTAGATTACATTCAGTCTCAATACCTTTTAAACAGGTTCACCATCTTGGTAGCTTTCTTTTGGAACGTATAACCTCAGTTATAGAACTTTAAGGTCTACAAAGCACTTTTTAAATGTCCTGTGATTTTATTCTCATAACTCTAGGAGATAGGTACTGTTATTATCCCTGTTTTATAGATAGGGAAACAGAGGCTGAGCTGGGTTAAATAACTTGCCCAGAGTCACATAACTAGGAAGTGTCTGAGGCAGTATTGGATCGCAAGTATTATTCCCTCCAGTTCTAGCACTCTACCCAGTTGTCTCACCTAACTACCTAAAATAATCAGATGGCAATCTCGTAGGCAAGCGAACTGCCAAGATACTATGAGGAGTGGATCTTTCTATCATAATGAATGTAATATTTCTCTTTAATTTCTTTTCCAGGGAAAGTCAGGAACCCCAGGACCTCCAGGATTGCCAGGAGAACCAGTGAGTGCCCCTTTAGTATCCAAACTCTTTCCAATACATGTATTTTGAAGTCAATAATTATTTATATACATATGAATGTGCTTCTCTGTGTGAAGGGTGAAAGAGGGCCTGTTGGAGATATTGGCTTCCCTGGACCTGAAGGACCTGCAGGAAAACCAGTAAGTTTTCAATTTTGGTTTATTTGTATGTTTTTTGTTTTGTTTACCAATTTCCAGCAGGCTCATAAAAGTGATGTAATTCTTAGCCTATCTCCTAAGGAGAATTAAGATTGAATAAGAAAACCACCAAGAAAATTATTCCAGATTCAGCAAAGGGAACCTTTCATTTGCTGATTCAGCCCTGAGTAAGTCCATTCAGCATGAATTACTGACTTTGCTGCCAGAAATGCCATTGGAAAGGGTCCAGTTTTATCAAAATGTGCTAAAGAAATAGTGATTCTTCCCTAATTCTCATTCACTCTTAGGAGTTTGTGTGGACTTTTGCCACATCATCAAATATAGGTAGATAGAAGCCTCATTGACACCACTTAGATCTTGGGCAAAAATTTTAAATGTCAATTAGTTTTCTTCATGCTCTATTTTCCCTTTTTTTTACTCATTGCTAGACAGCCTAAGCTTGATGGTAGAAAGAGTGTTAGGCTTTGAGTTAGGAAGACCTGCATTTGAATCCTCCCTTCTACACTAGTTAAGTGATCTTAGACAATTTCCTTCTCTCAATTTCAATTTTTAGAATCAAATGAAATAACATAGTAAAATGCTTTGTAAATCTTAAAGTACTGTGCAAATAAGTACTATTATTATTTTTACCGCACTGTCTTTCTGGATAATCACTGGTTAAACATATAATTTCATTTTCTCTTCAAGGAGCATGATTACTAACAAATAGCTCAAGATGACATTATAACAAACATTTCTACTAAGGCAGATATTTCCTTTAAGAAAAAATTATAATATCCTTCCATTGGAAGTTAGAGTGGAGGAGAAACTATGAAGAAGAAATAAATTCATAAGTAGACTTAAATTGTATAACCAGTCCCCTTCCTATTTCTATTATTCATAGACTACACTACCCTTCATTTATTCTATGGTCCAAACACTGACTTGCCCAAACCTAAAACACAACCCATATCACCTTTTTCTGTACCATTGCCCCATCTGTCCATCATTCCATGAATGTGCTGTCCCTTCATCTTTCTTCTTGTTTATCTGGCTGCCTTTAGCCCTCAATTCAAGTCATTGTATTGATCAGAGTTATTCTTTTTTTTTATGTTTGGGTTTTTTTTTTCAAGGTAACGGTGTTAAGTGGCTTGCCCAAGGCCACACAGCTAGGTAATTATTATGTGTCTGAGACCGGATTTGAATTCAGGTACTCCTGACTCCAGGGCTGGTGCTCTCTCCACTGCACCACCTAGCTGCCCCGATCAGAGTTATTCTTAAGTCTTCAGATCTGTTTCTTTTTACACTGTTGTTATTATATATAATTTGTTCTCCTAGTTTTGTCCACTTCATTTTGTATCAATACATACAAGTCTTTCCAAGTTTCTCTAAAACTCTAATCATTATTGTTTTTATGGTACAATAGTATTCCATTCCATTTTCATGCCATAATTTGTTCAAGTCCCACCTTCTGCAATGGACAGTTCCCTGTCCTCTCAGCTACTAGTAGTTTCCCCTTTTAAATTACTTTCCAACTAACTCTATTTGTATCATATAAATATACATATTTATATACATACTTAGTTATTTACCTGATATTCTTCTTCCAGTGGAATATAAGCTCCTTGAGGGCAAAAACTGTTTTTGCCTTCTTTTTTGTATTCACTAGCATAGTGCCTGGGACATAATATTTATTTAATAAATAGGTATTGATTTGTTTATTATCTGGAACTAAAAGAGACCTTTGAAGCACTTGAGATTGATCCCCTCATTTTACAAAAGAGAAAACTGAGGCATAGAAAGGATGTCTCTAAGAATCATTACCATAGAATGTCAAAACTGAGACCTTTAACCAGACTCAAGCTAGTTGGTTCATTTGTGGAGTAACAAACTAATAACTAAAGGCTATAAATCTAGTCCCTTTATGGGCCACTTACTTTTGTTCTGTTTCAGAAGCACAAACTGAATCCTTTACTCCTGTCAGTCATCTAGAGAATGAATGCAAATAGTTCAGAGGAAATTGGACAAGATAATGTGAATCAGTTTGTGGAAATCCATCCCCTCCAACAGAAAAAAAAAAAAACAATCTGAAGCAAAATTGCCCTAGAAGCAGTGAGTTAAGAGCAAGAGTTCCAGAAACTTCCTGCTTAAATGTTTTGCAAATAGTAGGCATTTAATAATGTTTCCAAGAAAGAGGGAAGACAGTATACAGATTCTCTTCAGTGAGCTATGAAAGACAAAAAGGGCTAACATGATGTTTTATGTCCTGCAGTATTCCTGAAAACACTGAATTATATTTCTACACTAGATTTATCTTCTTTTCTCCAAGTGACAGAGTTGGCTCCTTTCACATCCTCTCCTTAATCAGCTTTATCTTCTTTGCCTCTGTTTCTGATGTAATAAATTCTGTGAACCTTACACTTGAAGTAACATGTTCTTATTTAAAGTACTCACCATCATTCCCAGGATGTTTCTAAGATGTTGGAAGACTTTGGTTGGCTTATCAACCATGACAGATTTTAGTGTAATTTACAGCAGTGAAAACACACAGTTGTCTGCACTTCCATCCTCATAGAATCTATCCTGGCACAATTCAGGTCTCTTAGGCTTTTCAGAGGAGCATGTCCATGCAATTGCCTGCTGGCTAAGAAATCATTTTCCTTACCTTGATCTCCCTCTTCAAATCAAATCTCAGAAATACATCTGCAGTTAGGACTCTAGGTATTTGACTTGACCCCAAGTGCTTTTACTTCTCACATCTTCCAGACAATAGTCCTCCCAATCTCATAAATCTACTAGTAGGGCTCTGCTTTATTATCACCTCAGGAATAGCCCTGCAAAGTTCAGAAGACATCACAATTTCTAATAAAAAAGCACTTATTTAGTACTCTCAATGACAGTGATTAAGGGTTCTCTCCTCCTTCCTTCACCATGTGCCTACTGAGAGACATGAAGCCATCTTTTGATTGGCAGGTTATTTCATGCTAGGAATTTATTCCAACCATACAGGGAAACTTGTTTTGAGTTTCAATTGAAGACTTTTAATGAGAGTTGCTCTGCACAGGAATGTATTAGAGGATAGTGTTGCTTTGCCTCATATTACTGTGAAAATCCACCAGCAACTACCTGAGGGCATCCAGATTTTACAGTGAATCTTATGCATTAGGATCTATAACTAGCAAGAAATAAGAATAGTTAACATTTTTATTATATGTATACCCATGTGTGTATATTGTGTGAATATACATACATTTCTGTATATATAGTTTACAAAGCACTGGACATAGAATATGGCATTTCATTCTCACAACCAACCTATAAGCTGTGTAACATTATTATTGTACCTATTTCACAGTTGAGGAAACTAAGCTCAAAGAGGTAAAGGAACTTATTCAAAAGTTACACAGCTAGCAAATGGATTTGAACCCTGCTCTCTAGTCTCCAGGGTCCTCTCTACCATTCCATACTGCCTTATCAGTATAATCTAGGATCTAGCTGGCAGGGTCACAGTCAATTCCCTTAAATGCAACTCATCTATTGAAACATTTTCCTCCCTATGCTTTCTTTTTACTTTCCCTATACACCCAGATGCAGATAATAATTATTTCTCTCTTTATATAGGGAATAAATGGAAAAGATGGATCACCAGGTCCTCAGGTATGGCAATTACATTTAAAATCAGATTTATAGTTAGCTACAAAAGTCCAGCCACCATTTAGACATATGAAGGATGTTGACAAATATGTGTTTCAGTTAATGATATTTTTTCCAGGGTCCAGTGGGCAGGCCTGGAGACAGAGGACCCAAAGGAGAACGTGTATGTATATAACCATTATCATTATTTGAATCTGTCTACTATAAGTGAACTGATCATTGCTCTGTATTTTACATTGTATATACATATAGTTACTTGTCCTGAAAACCCCATAATTTAATGTAGATGAAGGTACAGGGAAGAACAGGACCCCAAGACTAATGGCATGCAGGAGACCCTACCTCAGAAAGGTGGATTGTCAGTGTTTCATGTCTGCCAGCAAGAGGCACTTCAACCATGGTTCTTATGTAATGAGAGTGGATAAGTAACTGACTTTAGTTCAGCCCTGCTTCTAGACTCTTTAGTCTTCACCTGCATCACTACTAAAGAACCTCACTATAACTACCATCCTCCCATAGCTTCATGTGATTATCATTTAAATTAAGCATGCATTTAATAAGTGCTTACTCTACTCAAGATGTTAGGTATGCAGAGAAAGATACAGCACAATCCTGCTTTCAAGAGCAGTCTATAATGTAATGGGAAGTACTTTATAAATAACTGATAACAGAAGTCATAAGGGCAATGTTTGATCTAGCCAAAATGCTATGGGTAATTTAAGGAATGAAAGCTCACCTCAGAATGAGGTAGGAAAAAAGAATGGATGACTTCATGAAGGATATAGTACCTAAATTTGACATGACTGTGAAGAAAATGAAGGATTTCAATAAAGATTAGAACAACCCTTTTATGGCAGGGATAATGATATAGGAAAATGATATAGGAGAAGACAGGATGAGAAGTATGGAAAGAAATAGGGGATGATGAATATTCTAGTCTGGCTAGACTACAGAATGCATGAAGAAAATGGTATAAAATAAGACTATAAAGATGGGTTGCAATCAAATTTGGAGGCTTTTGAGTGCTTGGATCAGAATTTATTTTTTATTGGTAGGTACAGGGAAGCTGCTACAGCTCTCTGTCAGAAGAATGTGTGATCAGAGCAGTACATTTGGAAGACCATTTGGGCAGTAATATAAACAATAATGTAAATGAATAAACTGGAGTCAGGAAGACCAGTTAAATTGATGAATTCTCCAAGTAAGAAAAGAGATGATCATTCACCATAAAAATACAAAAGGAGGTGATGGATACCAGGAATCCTGTGAAATCAGAAATGAAAGAATTAGCCAAGTGATCATATGTAAGAGTTAAGGGAAAGAAAAGATCTAAGATTCCTCTGGTTTGTTTGTTTATATGTTTAATTTGGGTCTACATGTTTGTTTTCATTAACGAAAAAACTCTCTATGAAACTCTTTCCAATAATAGAGATCTCAACTCAGCTCCAGACTAAAATCTTAAACACTTGGGGTTCATCTCTATTGATATTATTGTTGTTGACCAAGATAAACAAAGTAGAGAGTGACAAACCATCCGACAAGGATAGAACCTGAAGGATATCCTTGCTTAAGGAAAGGGAGGAGATTGAGTAGCCAGCAAAGGAGTCCCCAAAAGGTAGGAAGAATGTAGAATCATGGAGAAGATAAGAGAGGTATCAGGAGGATCAAGAGAAGGTATCATGATGGAAAACAGTGATGATCAACTGTTTAATGTTGTGGAGACATTAAAAATTGGAGCATATGGGAAAAGCACATTGTTTGGCAATATGGTGGCCCTGGGTAATCTTGAGGAGCATGTTCCAGTAGATGATGGTGAAAGAAGTCAAACTTGAAGAAAGAGTGAACAGAGAGAAAGTTTAGAATACAAATATAGACTCTTCTTTCTAGAAACTTGACAATGAAAAGCAAGAGACAGATAAGATGATAAGTTTGAAAAAATATAAGAATCAGAGAAAAGGGTTTGTTTTAAGAGAGCCCTATTTCCACAAAGTCCTGTTCCAGTTGTTCACAATGGCATGAAGTTGGCATTATGCCAGTGAAATGGTCCTAGTGTAGCCTCAAGTGACATACTGAGTCTGCTGTCTGAGGACCAAGCCAGATAAGTATGGTTCATAACCATTATGTTGGCCAATATGTGAAGAATTATTAGGCAGTCAAAGAAACAAAGAAAAATAAAGTTCTCAAACCCATGAGACCCTCTTCCACCTCCTCAGTGATAGTAAGGAGAAAAATAGGTTATCTAAATATGAAATCTTTGACCAGTGACAAATTGACATAATTAATTATCTTCAATATAAATGTTTAAGCACTAATAAAGTACCTACTATGCTCCAGACACTCTACCTTACAAATATTATCTTATTTGATCTAACAACTCTGGGAGTTTTATTACATTCATTTTATAGTTGATGAAATTGAGGCTTAAGAAGTTAAATGACTTAACCAAGGTCTCACAGTGAGCAAGTATCTGAGGGTAGATTTGAATTCAGATCTTCCTGACTCCAGACCTAGCACTATGTTCACTAGAAGTGGTAGATCCAAAAGCAACAAGAAACATCAGTTCAGGAACACTTGATTATCTCCTCTTGTAAGCTCACAGTGAGTATAGGCAAAAAGACCAGTTTTAATTTGTTCATCAACATCTATAATAGATAATAGAAAGGAAGAGAAATTCTATGAAGAACTTGACAAGATCCTCCAAATAAAGTCAAAAGAACTATTAATACACAGAAACTCCAAGATAAAGGTGAATGGTGAATGGGCACTGTGAAAGGCAAAATATATGTTGGAAAATTCATCTCAAGTTTGAGAAATGAGAAGCCAAAGACTTGTGCAACCCCTTATCAGATGGCTTAAATGAACTTCACAATGCCTATGTGCTTCACTTGTATAGTACTCTCAAGTTTCACACTTATATGTAAAAAAATACAGAATCAGAAGGTCCTGGACAATGAATAACTTGACAAAAAAAATGAAAATGGCATCATTGCCATATAGGAAATTACTGATTACCAATATTGGAATCATTTAAGAGTCAGTCAGCTGTGTGCAAACTATCCACTAGTTTCAGTAAAGGTTAAAATCAACATTAGATGTCAACTAGTCAGTCAATAGGTATTTATTAAGTTCTTATTATGAGCCAGACACAGTGTTAATCATGGCAGATACAAATAAAATCAAAAACTATACTTGCCCATGAGGAACTAGATTGGAAGGATAAAGATAAGGAGATCATTTGCTAATATTGAAGAATCACCATAATAAGAGGGCAGAAAAATGCCAGATAGTTGTTCTTTTATGACAAGTTGTAAAACATGGCAGCCAAGGGCAAAGCCAGAGTAGAATAAAAATTCAATTGTAAAAAAAATAAAAAAGGACATGGCATAAATTTAAGTTCAGTGTAGTTTTAAAAAACAGATATTAAACAGCAGACTTGGAATGAGACAAAGCCCAACCAAATTAATCCAAAACATTTCTATGTGAAAATGGCAAGAGGATACCAAATAATGGAGTACTTTCATATTTCAATAAATCTATGATTTTATCACTGTGAGTATTTCTCAATGGTGCAAAGACACCAATGCATATCGTCTCATCCAATCCAAATCTTGTTCATGTCTTTCTGCAAATTCTCCACAGGAAGTTTATTTAACATGATAGTGGTTTTCCTCTTGACATTGTCTGACTATGAATTGAGCACATGGGCTATCCATTTTTTATCTCCTGCTCTTGTAATGTAATTGCCCTCATCTTCTTCAGGTTTATGTTTTTACATTGCTTTTGGTATACAATTCTTTTGTCATATGCTGTAGCTTATTTACTCCCACTGTACATTTCTATATTAATCTCAGAATTATCTTCAATTTTAGTTTTCCAAAAACAGAAAATTCCATGACTTGTAAACATGTTGCATCATAGGAAGACTATTTGATATTAAAATTTAGGACCTTTATTTCATGGAGAAACCTAGAGCCTTTAAAATCACTGGGCAGTTTTCAGAGGGCAATCTAATGCACTGTTTTCCTCCTTCTGTGTTCAATTCATTGTAAAGTCTGAAGTAGCTATCTAAAGTAGACATACCACTTAACCAATTCCATGAGCTGGCCATTCAACTGAACCATTCTAGTCTTCATCCCCTTGGTTTTTAATTTGAGAACAATGAGGCCTTACTCTTTTGAGTTATTATGTCATTTAGGAGGCTCTGCAGTATAACAGAACATAATGCAAACATAAATGTATTCATTCACAATTTGAAGTATCTGGAGGACCTCACTAATTATAAGGACTTGACCAAAGGACAATATTGGCAAGGATATGCCTTCCTGTTTTTATGCTTCATTTAATAGTTGATTCAGTTGTTATATTTTTCAGAAAATGTTGTATGATTTTAACATATTTAGAGGAGACGTTTGGTCAAAGAGAGACCTTGATAATCTTTTGCATTACTGAAACAGAAACATATTATTGTATTTTATCTCTATATTTTGCAATGAAGTTCGCTTCTCTCACTTTCACCAAGGATTCTGTTAACATGTGTAGATTATTCTAATAAAGATTTTGGAGATTGGAAAATTGGCATATAAGTCAGTAGTTACCAATATTTCCTTGATTTTATTTTACTTCAGAGGCAACTAGCTAGAAGAGTTGATAAAATAATGAACCTGGAACCAGAAAGACGAGTTCAAATCTGCTCTTAAACACTTATTAGCTGTGTGACTCTGGGAAAGTCACTTAATTGCCTCAGTCCTCTTATATGTAAAATGAGTATTAAAAATAGCATTTACTTCTCAGGGTTGTTGTGAGGCTCAAATGAAGTAACAATTGTAAAGCTCTTAGCATATCATCTAGTACATAGTAGTGCAATTATGAATAATTCCCCTCCAAGGATTCAGTGTTCTCTCCTTTGGTGAAGTAGAGTAAAAAAGAGTAATGGATTTGGAGTGAAGGAGCTGTTCCCAATCCTGGTTCTGATTTTTACCATCTGCATGAACTTGAACAACTTATTTTACACCTCAGTTTTCTCATCTCATTAGGACTAAAATATGTCAAAGTTGGAAGTAATGCAAAAAGTAATGGAGAAATTCATCTTGATGGACAATTTTTCCAAATTTCAAAATTTCCAAAATTTCCAATTTTGCCTAAAGTGAAAGAATTTCCCTGAGAGATATCTCCAATAATATTTATGAACAATAAATAAGTGGATTGGTGCTGTTGCAACAGAAAGAATAACAGATGGACAATCCAAGTGCCATCCTTGTACCCATTCCTTTAGAACAGAATAGTCCACAGGCATCTCAAACTCAACCTATCCAAAATAGAACTCTTATTTTATCCACTAAACACATTCCATCTACAAACTTTCCTATATGGGAAGTCATCATCCTATCAGTCAAATTTACAAAGTTTTTTTTTAATACTCATCCTATACTTCTTTATAAATCAAAGGCTTATCTTTTTCCATACTAGTTGAACATAAATTTGTGATCCTAACTGATCGGTGTTGGGAGGAGGCAGTACAAGTATTACTAACCCCATTTTACAGGGAAGAAAAGGTTCAGAAATATTCAAAGGTTTTTTTTCAATGAGCTAAGTCTCAGAATCACAACTTATGTTCAAGTTTCCACTTTCAAGTAAACTATAGTTTTAGAAAGAGAAGAGTTATGGTTTAGGTAAATTCCATTTTCAAAGTCCAGTACTGTATTTCTACCTATTTGCTGGACATTGTCACCTGAGTATCTTACTATAAGCCCCAAGTCAACTTCAAAATTATATTCATTATCTTTATCCCCAAACCCTCACTTTCTAAAAATTATTTTTGTTGATGCCACTCATGCTCCAGGTACCTAGGTTCAATACCTTAGAGTCATCTTTGACCCTCCCTTATGGTTTTATATACAATTAATCATTGAGTTCTGTTGATTTGGCCTTCATGATATCTCTCCCATCTTTCTCCTTTCCCCCTCACTCTATCAATACCCTAGTTCAGGACTTCATTACCTTTTCCTCTACCTGTTTTAATAGCCTCCTCACTAGGATCTCTGATTCATTTTGCTCTCCTTTCTAATCTATCATTCTTATAGCTTACAAAATAATCTTCCTGGTATACAACTGACCACAGAACTTTCATGATCAAGTAATTCCAGTGACTTCCTGCTACTTAAAAAATAAATTACATGTTATGAGACTGAACAAATCATTTAAACCTCTTAGTTCTCCAGGCAGCTATCTAATATGAAAAAATGCAAAAAAGGTAACAACTTACATTAGTAGAGAAAGTTTCCCTATCTAGGAGTAGCTCATATCAATGAAATCCAAACCCAATCCTAGGCACTATCTCTGTACTATTTTCTCAAGACTCACTCAGTTACCAGCTCTTCCACAAAGATTTCCCCTAGCTGAAAATGATTCCTGCCTCAACAATTCTTAAAGTAGCTTGTTTAGATTCCTCCTCATCCCTTTTACATTACACCATGATCATTAACTCTTTGATACCAGGCATGTTCTATTTTTGTGTGTCCAAGATGGGCATAGCATTTTGAAACAAATCAGAATAATGAATGTTTATTGTCTTTAAATTGACTAATTGGAATTTAGAGTTTTGGAAGTGAAACAATTTTGAATAAAAATAAGTTCTAAAGTGTGAGAAAAAGTACTTCATTGAGTGGTTAAAAACAGAGGAAATATGGAAGTCAGAGGAGTTGAGAATTCCAAATAAATTTCTATAAAAGGTTAAAGAATGGGAATGGGAGAAGGAGATTTTGCAATTATTCCACTGACAGTGCCAATAGCTTTCGGATAATTTTGCTTTCATTTTCTATATTATCACTTCTGATTACTTTTATCACCATTCTGTGAGTCTGTCACAGTAGGATCATTTTCTAAAAATCATTGTTACCTCAAATAAGACAGTTATATAGGGACTGAGGGCTAGGACACACTAAACTTTATCTCATAACTGATATGCAGAACCACATACTAAACATCTGTCCATTTGAAAATAGCCAGTCTTCAAAGAAGGACTATGTAGGTTCATGCAAAAACTACACAAAACTTAAATTGTCTACCAAACATCAAATCAAGTCTGCTTCCTTTCCCTTCCTTTCAGAGTCCACCAAAGCTATTGTTCTCTTGGGCTGAATTAGGTGAGGCAGGGTGTCTAGAACAAAATGTATATTGTTTAGTTGTTTTTTCATCATGTCTGATCCTTTAGAAATTGAAGAACCACAACCTCCCTATCACTCCAGCCCCTAGAAAGAAAAAAAAATGAAGATAGAGAGAACAGAACCAAAATAATCTATTCTCCCTTGTTCAGATGAAATAATGTGGCAAATAAGGGGTTTGATTCTTTCCAACCTTGCTACCTATCAAATTGAGTGTAGTGACCTAAGAAATTGCCATTTTCTCTAATAGGGTGATCAAGGAGGAGAAAAATAAACTGGAAAAGCACCAAGGAATTGTAACTTTCCTGGCCATTCATAAATGAAGAGAAAAAAGCTGAAATGATATGCATCCTAGAGCCAACTGTTTATAGTCAAGTCAAATCACATATTTATTTCTCAGTTCTATCCCTGAGGATGAAACCAGGTCTTATTCTCTATATTCCATGGTCTATCCCTCCAAGGAAGGAGGCAGTTTTGAAACAATAAAGTCCTGCCCTATTAATAAATAAAAAGTCATTCTCAATTTAGCCAACATGATCCATTAGAGACCACCATTTTGAATTAAGGGGATTTTTACCCTATTAATAATAGAAAGATACATCCTGAATTTGTGATACTTTGGGGATCACTCCTTCCTTAAGCCTTCTACTGGGGTAGAAAGATAGCTTCTAGTATAATAGGTCTCAGTATGTCAACTATTAACTATGCTGTTGTGCTATAATGATAATTATGACTGAACAGTCAGCTTCATTAATAGTTCCCCAAATGGGGTATTAATGATACCTATCATCAAACTGAGCAGATAGTTTCCTAACTTACTTGCCGTAATAAGCATTTTAGCCCTTAGAACATCCTAATAATTGTTTGTCTTTTTTATTTAAAAAATACAAGTTAAACAAAGGTTTTTACATTTTCCATATTGCTCATAACCAAAAGGATACAACTCTCAAATATTTATGAATGGCAAGGCAACTTTAGTATAAAACAAGCATTAGAGGAAATTTACAACAAATTCAGATGTAGTCAAGTAATAACTTTCTCACTTCTACTGACTCATATCACCTAATGAATGGCCATCTCGAGAAAATCTCTCAAGGGTCCTTCATTTATGCTTTTTGAGAAGTCATTTCCCTCTTATCTGTCTAAGGACAGATAAAAATGACTTCCATCATTTATGCTGGATTTTTTTTAATGCTTCCCTTTCACAAGTTACTGGGCTTGTATACAACTTAAAGTAGATGTATGTGTTCAGGGTACATCTATCCCCACACATACACACATAAAAATGTACAATATATTTGAAATACAAGCACAATAAACCACAAGTCTAAAAAGCAAGAATTTCAAATGGAAAGCAAAATAAGATATAGCAGGAAAAAAAATAGGTCAAATGTATGAATTCAAGAGAGACTGAGTACCTTAAAATTTGATAGATTAGCCTTTTTGCAGACTGGTAGAAAATTCAAGTGACAGAATCTTCTACATCAATTTATCTTATTGCTGCAATGACAACTTGGTTCTAAAAGTTGTATGAAATAATGTGGCAAATAAGTGGGGTTTGATTCTTTCCAACCTTGCTACCTATCAAAATGAGTGTAGTGACCTAAGAAATGGCCATTTTCTCTAATAGGGTGATCAAGGAATACCAGGAGACAGAGGTCCACAAGGTGAAAGAGGAAAACCAGGCCTTCCAGGAGTAAAAGGGATCATAGGTCCCATGGGACCCCCCGGAAGCAAAGGCTCTCCAGGAACCCCTGGCTACCAAGGACCTCCAGGTTCTCCAGGCACCCCTGGAATTCCGGTAAGTCACATGTTTTAAAAAATCATTATTGTTGTAAATTCAATCACAAAACAAGGAAGGGGCGGCTAGGTGGCACAGTGGATAGAACATCGGCCCTGGAGTCAAGAGTACCTGAGTTCAAATCCGGCCTCAGACACTTAATAATTACCTAGCTGTGTGGCCTTGGGCAAGTCACTTAACCCTGTATGCCTTGCAAAAACCTAATAAATAAATAAATGAATGAATGAATGAATAGGTGAATAAATAGATAAAAAAATGGATAGATAGATGAATGAAAGAATGAATAAAACAAAACAAGGGAGGGCAGCTAGGTGGCTCAGTGGATAGAGCACCGGCCCTGGAGTCAGGAGTACCTGAGTTCAAATCCGGCCTCACTCACTCACATAATAATTACCTTACCTAGCTGTGTGGCCTTGGGCAAGCCACTTAATCCCCACTGCCTTGCAAAAACTAAAAAAAAAAAAAAAAAAAAAAACAGGAAAGAACTACAAAAACTGAACTTTTACCATATTCACTGTATTAACAAATAGTTTTTTTTTTCTTTTTCTGCACCTTCCCTTCTTTCCCTCTGTATAGTCTTTAAAATGTCTCATTGGTCATCTTTCTTTATTCCTTTTTTATATCTATTGGGGCCTATCAACTGGCTTCTTCCTCCTCCTCCCCTCAAGATATATTTAAAAAATATGTAGCTTAGGGGGCGCTATGTGGCTCAGTAGATAGAGCACTGGCCCTGGAGTCAGGAGTACCTAAGTTCAAATCCGGGCTCAGACACTTAATAATTACCTAGCTGTGTGGCCTTGGGTAAGCCACTTTAACCCCATTGCCTTGCAAAAAAACCTAAAAAAAAAAAATGTAGATTAGAGTCAAACCAAATCAAATCATTCACCATTTCTGAAGATGCAAGTTTGGTTCTGTACCCTTATTTCATCAGCTCTCTACCAAGCAATAGAAGATATCCATCAGTTTTTTTAAGTCATGATTGTATACCAATTTACTCAAAGTTTTGAGGCCTTTCTGAAGTGATTCAATGATTAAATTCAATGATTAAATAATTAAAAATAAAATGAACCAAAATGATGTGTGAATCAAACTTAGACCAGGTCTGTGTCATACCAAAACTCAATTTTCTTGAATAAACTGCTGAATGATGGCTATAGAATAGAATAGAAATGAGGGCATTCCCAGGGAAAACTGTTTGACCTAATCATTTTTTTTGTTAAGTCTATATTCAGAAGTCAGCCTCTTTAATAAAAATTCTCTTTAAGTATTCAATATAAGTAAAATCTCTCAAAGAAGAAAATGGAGTCAAAATGAAGTCTAACTTCATCACAAGGTTGTCAGAGGCATCAGACAAAGTATTAGTATCATGAATTGGACCTTGCTCCAGACTCTGGATTTTTCCAGATTTGGCCTTTGTCTTTAATAGAATTTTCATTTCCTTACTTCTTTTCTTCTTACCCTCTTCTTACCTTTCTTACCTCTCCAAAAATTCTCCTTTTGATGGAATCTGTTTTAATGATTTGCCAGTAATAACTAATGTAACTTCTTTTATAATCCATGCCAACAGAGTTTCCAATGTATTTTGCCCTCAATGAAAATAGATCAAAGAAATAGGAATTTACTTAGTTTTCTGTGCTACTCTTCTCTCCCTGACCATTGTACACACTGCTCATAATCTCCAAAATTGAACAATTAAATATTTCCATTTAAAAATAAACAAAATGCATTTTTATATCATAGTGACACCAAAAGCAATAGCCTACTTATTAAAATTTGTAGCTGGTAGTATAAAACATCAGATTTGAATGATGCTTAATAAGGATTTGGAATATGTTTGGCAGCTGCGTGTGGGCTTATTTATCAAGTAGATAAAAAAATAGTTTATATCATTAAACTTGACTGGAGAGGCTTTATCGTTTCTTCTTTCTCTCTAGTTCTCAGATCTGAGCTTTTGCTCCCTTTTTTTGTTATCTCTGTGATATGTAAATTAAAGTTTTAAAATATTTTAGTCAGGAGAGTTTTATTTACTATAAATCAATAATATGTAGTTTTCAGTCCTAAAAATAAAATACCCAATGAATGATATCCACCAATTTATTATTTATTTCAAGTCCAGCCTTTTTGACAACCTATTAACCAACTCTCAACTCTTCCAATCCCTAGTTTCCTTTAGAAATGAACTTAATTCCTATCAGTCAGTCAATAAGCATGTTTCTATATTAGAAACTGTGAAAAAAACTAAGGATTTAAGAATAAAATCCAAACAGTCTCTACCTACCAAGAGCTTATATATTACTGGGAAATGTGTTGTAATAATAATGTGTATGTATATTCTTCAGTTATGAAATGCAGAAACACTTGTCCATATATAGTAAAAATAACCCTCTTATGACTAGTATATAAACCTAGCCCTGACTGATGCTAATTGAGGCTACTTGAAGTTTCTTTTTTAGTATTTGCTTTTCAACAACAGTAAAAGATATTCGCAGCTTTGTAAAATCCACCTTCAAGAGCGTTATTATTTGATTAAACTTAACTCTTCATAGTTTCAGAGATATAGTTACAAATTCATTTTTTTAGTTCTTCCTCATTTGCTAGATGCTATGTTATAACAATTCATTTGTTTTTTCTTCAGGCTGATGCTGTTTCATTTGAAGAAATAAAAAACTACATAAATCAAGAGGTCCTGAGGATTTTTGAAGGTTAGGAAATGATTTTCAGTGTCTGTGTTTCTGAAAGAATTTCATGAAATAATCTGATTCTGGACAGCACCTGAGCATGATTATAGTGAGAAAAGAGCCCAATCTGAATCATAAGTCCTGAGTTTGAGTCTCAGTTCTATGGTTTATTCTCTCTATGTTATGCTTAACTTCAGAAGGACTGGAATTTAAGAGTACAGACCAAGCAAATGTCTGCCTCAGTTGATATGTCTGGTCCTTCTAGTATGGTAGGTTGCTTTGGATTTCTGAGCAATAGTTTTCTCATCTAAAAAAAAAAATCTGAGATATTCTCTTATGTAAAATACCATTAGCCTTGATTATCTAGTCCAAGTACTACAGAAATCTCCTCTACAATATTACAGATATTCAGCCTCTGCCTGAGTAACTTCAATGGTGAAAAGTTCCCTTTCTCACAAAGTGGCCACTTCCATTTTCATAGAAGTCTAATTGTTTGAAAATTCTTCCTTTCATGGAGTCAAAATCTACCTGCATAATTTTTGCACCCACAGGAACCAGGATAAAAACAATTGGGAAATATTTTTTAAAGTATGTAAAAATACAATTGAACAAAGATAATGGCAATATGTGGTTTTCTAAGTCAAATTACAGGCCCCCGGGGATCCTTTATACAATTTAGTGGCCCCACTTCCATTTTAGTTTGATACCAGTATTCTAGAATTTTACCAGAAGTCAAATTCATTAGTCAGTAATTTCCAGATTTAAATATTTGCTTTCTCTGCCTCTGTCTCTGTTCTCTCGGCCTCTGTGTGTGTGACTAGGTCTCTCTGTGTCTGTCTTTGTCTCAGTCTCTGTTCTGCTTCTCTGTCTCTCTCTAGTATTTATTTCTCTCCATTTTTCTGGTATTTCTATGAATCCACTTTATTTACCCAAGATTACCAAAATTCTACATTAACCTGCAATTTCTTATATTATCTTAGGATGTAATTCATCTGAGTCTACATACTTGACCTCAATTCAGTAGCTAAGTTCTTTCTTTTCTCACTGATCTTGAACTTCATTTTTCTTTTAATCACACTTGTTTCATCTTTCCCAGTTTGATGATCATTCTCCATAACAGAGAAAATGGGCACAAAATAAAAGTTGTATAATTATTCTATTTTTCTTAACCTATTATATACCTAATATCCCTTTAACCTGATTTTTCTAGACCATTGCATTCTTCATAACTGAATTAGGATTTTATACTTCCAGACCCTAATGATTTTTAAAGATTCATCCCATACTCTTCTATTCATCCTTGTTATTTGCTTTCTTTATATTGTGTGTGTGTGTGTGTGTGTGTGTGTGTGTGTGTGTGTATAATATATTTACTTTTTAAAATATGAGTTCTTGGGACAGTCAGGTGGTGTAGTGGATAGAGTACTGGCCCAGGAGTCAGGAGGACCTAAATTCAAATCTGACCTCAAATGCTTACTAATTACCTAGCTGTGTGATCTTGGGCAAGTCACAACCCCAATGCCTTGCAAAAAAAAAAAAAAAGAATCATAAAATATGAATTCATCAAACAGCTTTCTATACAGTCATAATTATTTAGGGAGTTTTTCCTTTTTTTTTTTTCATTTGTGACTTCATTGTCAAAACTTTGCTTTTACTTGATTCTTTATTATGCCCAAAATTCTTTTTTTTTTTTTTTAGGAAATGTGAAATGATAAGGTCCCCTTTTTGCCAGGGCTCTCATTTCCTCTAATTTCTTAACCAACCACCCTTTCTTATTAGTTAGTCAGAATTAAATTCAAAGTAATGACTCACCCAATTGCTTCATCAGTTTTCTGAAATATTTACACTGTAGTTCATAGTTTGTGTCTCATGAGTCATCAGCACAAAATTGTTTTCTCAAAAGTTAAAATAATGTGAGGGAATAGTCAGAGAAGTGATAGGAAAACTATGGGACTTTTAAAGTCCTGCATCCAATTCACAACAAACCTTGCTACTACAATACAAGCAACTATGCTAAATATTGGGAACACAGAAGTAGAAAATAATATCTGCCTTTTAAAAACTTCAAAGTTTAATAAGAGACATGAAAAGTATCCAAATAAGTATGATGTAAGTAAGTGGAATATGATAGACTCAAAAGAGAGCCAGAAAGAGTGTAGCAAGAAATTTGAGGAAAGAAAGATGATGTCTTTTGTTTATCTAAGAAAATCCATCTCTTCCTTGAAGGTTCTGCACTTTTAACACAACTTCCAAAAAAACTTGCAAGGAACAGGGCTCCACCCCCCCCACAACCCACCACTGCTAAAGGTATTTGCTCCTCATCACATAGCCCTAGAGAACTTTAATTAGTGCTCTTCTTTTCTCCATTGCATTCTGATTCATGTTATATTCATGTAACTAGATATTCAGGCTGATTTCCCTGTGGGCAGAGTAAGAATCTGAAACCTAACTGTGTGGATTCTAAGAATTGCCATCATATACAAAAGGCACCCACCCTGCGATGAGTTTGTACAAAAACATACTGAACTGGAAGCTTGTCTTCTAATGCAAATGTGGAATACAGTCTCCACAAATAATGGTTCTGCTTGTTTGCCTTAGACTATAGAGAAGCTTGATGCTGCTAGTACAGATATATCTGGTTGTTATTGAATTTTCCTCTGCAAAAGGACAAATACAGGAGGTGTAATTGGCTGCCCTTTCTCATACCTACCCCAGTTGGTTAAGTGTATGTTAAAAGCTCAACTATTAGTTCTAATTGTTTTTATACTAACTTATTGAATGCTTTTAAAAAGCTAGTTTAGCCTTGATTTAAAAGAAAAACTATTGATAGTTGCAAATTCTCTGTGATTTAACATCTGATAATTGTATGGAGGACTGGGGGATGGGTGGGAGAGGAGAGATTATAATGGATAAAACCAGTGGCAAGTTTGGTCAGCACAAAGCAGAATAGAATGACTTCAAAATGTTAGGGTTTCCACTAATATTTGCCTAAATCAAATGAGATAACCTTCTGGATTTGATTTTATAACTCATGTTATTTGCTTTTAAATATCAGAGAGAAATGAACCTTGTGATTCAGGCCCCTTTACTCCTAGTCTATGGAGGTATGAGCAAGCAAATTCGAGTGTCAAACACCAATATATCTAGTGATCTAGTTCAGCTTGGTAGAGTCCATTATTACATTTCCAGTATAAGCATTTGCACCTCAGAAATCAGCAAATTCTACATATTAGAACTTGATTTATTCTTTTGTTGATTGCTTAGACTTAAGAAAGTGATGTAGAAACTATAAATAATACAGATTTTTTTAGTGTCATTTTTTTGGAGGGAGAGCTGGTTGTTAAACATTTACCCCATTTGCATCTCAGTGAGATGTTCGACCTCCAGGGGAAAAAAAGGGGAGAAATGGTATGAACAAAAAAAAATAGTTCACTACATGGCTTCCTGGTGAGGGGAGAAAGGTGTGATCTGGAAAAATGTTACTGGCCTACATTCCAAAACTTCTTGGATTTTCACATTCTACATACATCTTTAAACCTTGCCAGATAGTGCCACCTGCTGGTTACATTTAATTTAAATTTAATTTAAACCTACCATTTTCCCCCTCCTCCCCCCAGTAGATTGGAAGTGCCTCAAGGGAAGACACTGCATCTTTTTTTTTTTTAATCTCTGTATTCCCAACACCAAGGACAGAAGCCTGGTACATAACAGATGCTTAATAAATATTTCTGAAATTGAATCTACTTTAATTGTCCTTTGAGAAAAATATTATTTAACCTGAAAGCTAAGAAATACTTTGAAGAAGTCTATAAAGAATTTTACTAAGGGAATGCTGATCTGCTGTTCTCCCTCTCTACAGAAGGTGGAACAAGAGAAAATAGGTTCATTATAACAAGAGAAAGGGGCAATTAAACACTGGAATAGGCAACCAGGGAAAATTATGGAATCGCTACTCCTAGAGGTTTTTTGTTGTTTGTTCATTTAATTGCACACACATACACATACAACATCTACAGGTCTTGAAATGAGTTAAAGATTGAGCTAGATAACCCCTGGTTGTCTTTTGCAGCTCTGTGGTCCAAAATATTACCTTCATCATCATCACTGCCTTGGTGTTCCCATTCTCCAAGGAAGCCAAACCACTGGATTCATTCTTTAAAGTGATTATAATGGATTTGCCTTAACAGGCAAAATGTGGGTATTAGCTGTCAGTAAGTTTCCATTAGAACTATTTAATTTCCTGGTCCATTAGAGAGCTTGGCCAAAAACTGTTTAATTGACAAAAGATTTCCCCCAAAACAGAGGAAAACAATTAAGAGCAGAGATATTCACAATTCATTTAGAGCATACAAAACATATTATTTCATATTATCTAGAACTTGGGGTAGAGTTCATAAGAAAGTATTAGCCTTCTACTAAATAACTATTTTGGTGTATATTTTAAAGGTGAGTAATTTACAGCGGTATGTAATTATTTATACTTTTTTTCCTTATTTTGTTTTAAAATTATACCTAAAATCAGTTGCTTTTGAATTTAAACCCATTCAACCTACATATGAAAGGGGGTGAAAGAGAGTTGTGAATACATTTGTTTTTAAGTTGAAAATGTTTGAACAGATGTGCCTGTAATTAAATTAAATGGCACTGCAGTGGATAATTGTTTTTCTGGATAAAAACTAGAATTGCCAATCTGATAAGAGAAACTTTTAATAAAATATGTTCTCTTTGATTATTATTGCTAATATAATGGGTTGCTATGGCCAAGTTATAATCTACAGACTCCATTGCTATCGCTGAGGTCAAACAAAAATGAGGAAAGTGCCTGGTACTCTGAAAATTCTCCCCCTGTGGCAAATCATAGGTGTACATTGATATGAATGGCAACAGTATGGGCAGTCATGGAAGGCTTAGTTGTTATCTGCATTATTGGATGAAGCATTCAAATTAGTACTATCCTTTATCCATTTGAATATTTTGAGTACAAAGTATCTGCTAATGTTGCAAAATTTCAACCAAAGTGAAAAAGTAAGGTCCACTCTATAATCTAGTAATCGAAATAAAATTATAATAGAATTATTTCATATATATGAGCAAAATAACAAAAATACTACTACTCATCATACTGGTCTACTTGCTATTTTTTACACACTATGCTCACTATAATCACAATACACTTTATTTTTTTTTTAAGATTTTTCAAGGCAATGGGGTTAAGTGGCTTGCCCAGGGCCACACAGCCAAGTAATTATTAAGTCTCTGAGGTCACATTTGAACCCAGGTACTCCTGACTCCAAGGCCAGTGCTCAATCCACTGCGCCACCTAGCTGCCCCCACAATACACTTTAAAGATTCAGCTGAAGCACCATCTATTTCAGATAGCCTTTCCTCCAAGATAGCCTTGTATTTGTTTTGACTAAACTATATGAGTACTTGTTTCCTCTATTTAATTGTCAACTTTTGTCTTTGTGCCTCCAACACATTTAACATGTTAACTGGAACAAAAGCAAGTACCTAATGAATGCTTGTTTATTTTATTATAAATGTTTGCCAGAAGGGAAGAGTGGATAGAGCACCTGCCCTAGAGTCTTGGAAGACCTGAGTTCAAATTCATTCTCAGATACTTGATTCTTAACTATCTTTGGAACCTTAAGCAAGTCACTTAATCCACACACACATACACACACACACACACACACACACACACACACAATGTTTGCCAAAGCAAATCAATTCAACAAACATTCTTTAACATCATCAAGACAACAAATACAAGCAGAAAGATAGTTCCTACCCTCAAAGAGCTTACATTCTAATTGGAGAAGAAAACAAATAACAGAAAGCTGAAAAAGAAAAGAGAGAAAAGATGAAAATATATGGGGGAGAGGGGACAAAGTAGAAAGCTTGCTTTGGTGATTGATGGATACTTACTTAGTCATACTACCCATTAGATCCATGGGAAATTTTCCTGGAAAAGGGATATACAAAGCCTGATGAATTTTGGTTTTGCTTAATTTTTTTTTATTCTATTCGGACTTGTGTGATGTTGGAACTAGAGATGTAGCTCACTTTCTAGAGAAGATATGTGTTCTTGAAAAAAGCTGTTTGCAACTTGAATTTTTTAAAAATTAAATATTTAAATAGACTAGTTAGATAATATTTAAATTAAGAAAAATCTCCCATCAATCCTTTTATAAATCAAACACATATTTTATAAAGTGAATAATCACTTCCTCCCAGTTAATCATTTTTGTAAATTTATATCTGGCTCTATTCAATTTGCTTAAAGTAAGATATACCACTTAGGGGGCGGCTAGGTGGCGCAGTGGATAGAGCACAGGCCCTGGAGTCAGGAGTACCTGAGTTCAAATATGACCTCAGACACTTAATAATTATCTAGCTATATGGCCTTGGGCAAGCCACTTAACACCATTGCCTTGCAAAAACCTTAAAAAAAAAAGTGAGGTATACCACTTAAAAGGCTTGGGAGACAGTCTTATTTAACAGACAAAGCAATGTATTCAGATAATCTTGAAGGTTCCTCTAATTCTTATCTATATGAATGAGATCATTTGTAAGAGTCATTGTAATAATCATTTTACCTAAATTAGGCCTATATAGTTCAAAAACATTTCATAATTTCAAAATACAAATTAATGGAATTTTTACTTTTAAAAAATCTATGTTGGCAAAATTGTATTAGCACATATCTCTTCTAAGAAGGAATTAAAGCCTTCATATGATATCTGCTATTTGAGTTTTCCCAAATTAAACTTTATCTCCCTTATAAAGATATGTAAGGCAACATAACTCCTAATAGGGGAAGTTTAACAATCCTTAATTCATAGACGAGCAAGATTGTTGCCTGTACAAGTAATATTTTATTGTTGATAGACATTCTTTTTAGTCAAAGCTATTAATATTTTGATTTTTGCATTTTCTTGCTGTTGATACCCTTTTCTTTAGATTTATCACATAACTTGAATCGTTTGATGTTGTTATTAGATTTTAAAAGGCAATGTACAGAAGGAAGGACAGATAACACGAGATGTTTGTAAGAATATAGCTCTGCCCTCTAAAAATAATATCACTAATGCCTAAACTCAGAATGAGCCAAGGCTAGTTAAGGAAGCTAAGGAAAAGAAAAAGGCTTGTGTAGATATATAGAGAGGAAAGGGAGGATCAAAGAATGGATAGGATCTTTGCTTAGACTGAATGAATGATGACAAAGGAGAAAAGAGAAGACAGAATCTTTTTATTTTGTTTCTGGGTTTTTTTTTCCCTGCAGAGAAATTGTTACCATAGAAATGACTGGGGCGGGGGGAGCAACAGGGAATTGACACCCATAGTGCATAGGAGATAAGACAGCCCTTAGCTGTCCTTGAAAAGCATAACACCCTTCCCAGATGAACTACATATTTTGGTCATAAAAGAATTGGCAGATGTGATTGCTGCAGTACTATCAATGATATTTAAAAGATTATAGGGAAAAGGATATGACAAAATGTTTGTAATTCATTCATGTCCTATTCTTGATAATCCCATTTCTGTTTTCTTGGCAAAGCTATCAGAATGATTTTCCACTTCTTTCTCCAGTTCATTTTTGCAGATGAGAAACTGAAGCAAAGAAGGTTAAGTGACTTGCCCAGAGTCATACAACTAGTAAGTGTCTGAGATAGGATTTGAACTCAGGAAGAGGCATCTTCTTGATTCCAAGGTCAAGTGCTCTATCCTCTGTACCACCTAGCTACCCACAGCAAAACTGGAGAGAAGCAAATATTGTCAAGATTGTCCAAAAGAGGGAAACAACATCTGTAAACCATAGGTTTACAGAGAAAATTCCAGTATGATTGGTAAATATTTAAAAAGGGAAATTCTGATTATAGTCAGCATAACTCCATCAAGATAAAGTCACAACCTCACTTCCACTTTTAAAAAGATTATTAAAATTAATAGATGAGGGTAATGGTATGGATCTAGCTTATCTGGATTTTAGCAAAGTTTTTGATAAAGTATATTATAAAATTGGAAAAAATGGAGAAACATAGATTAGATGGTAATACATTAAGCTACATTTAGAATTTTGTGCTTAGCCAGATTCAAAGAATAATCATTAATGACTCAGTATCAACCTAAGATCTCTGTAGCAAAATACCCCCAGTATTCACATCTTAGCTATATGCTATTTAACATTCTTATTAACAATTTACTTGCATAAAGTCATATATGGCACACTAATCAAATTTGCAAATGATACCAAGCTGAGACAATGACTAAAACCATTGGATGACTTCGTCAAGACCACAAAGAATCTTAACAGATTAGAAGAGGCATCAGTATGGGGCTGTGTCTAATAAGATGAAATTCAATAAAATTAAATGTAAAATCTTACACTTGCATATAAAAAGTCAACTCTACAGATATAATAAAATGAGGAGGCATGGATGGACTGCAACTATTCTAAAAAGGTTCTAGGCATTTTAATGGACTACCAACTGAACATGAGTCAGAAGTAGCATTTGACAGTCAAAAAGTTAACAAGATCTTAAGCTGATTAGAAATACAGTAGTTTCCAGGAATAGAGAAGGAGAAATCTCACTGTATTCTGTCCTTATCAAATCTCCTCTTGAGTATCATATTGAGTTTTTGACATCTTGGTTTAAAGGAGACATTAAAAAATTAGAGTATATTCAGAGGAGGAGAACCAGTTTGGTAAAAAGTCTTGAGTTTAAGATATGTTAGGATTTGCTGAAAGAACTGAGCATTTAATCTAGAGAAAGGTAGATTCAGAGGAAACATGTTAACTGTGTTCAAATATTTGAAAGTGTATCCATGTGGAAGTGAGATAAGATTTCTTTTATTTGTCCCCAGAAAGCAGCAACAGAAGTAATGAGTAAAAGTTACTAAGGCAAATTCAGGCTTCCTACTAACTAGAACTGTCCAAAAGTAGAATGGGGTGGCTTAGACAGATTGCAGAGAGGTTATAGAGCTCCCTCTCCTTGGAAGTCCTCAAGCAAATGTTGGATAACCCTTTGTAGAATATGTTCTAGTGAAGCTTTCTTCATGTGAGTATTGGACTTGATGGTTAATGACATCCTTTCCACATCTCAGAATTAAGTGAAATTTATGTATTTAAAGTTTATAAAGAACTTATCTCAGTTGTTGTTCACAAAAACTTAGATATATACCACAGATGTTAATATCCCCATTTTAGAGATGAGAAAACTGAGGTTGAAGAAAATTAGATAAACTTGTCTATAATTAAACAGCTGCTAAGAGCCAGATGTCTCTGAGACCAACTTCTCTAGATTGCTAGTCCAAAGCTCTTCCCACAACACATTGCTGATTCTGCAAAGACTATAAAATGTTTCCTGGAAATGTCTCATAAACTAATTTGGTTATTTGCTTTTGAAATTAACTTTGGTGTACAAATGGAATCTTCTATTCAGGTTAATAAATATTTAGTTAATTCTCTTAAATCCTCATCATTAATTCCACAGACAAAAGTTCCTGAATAAAACATTAACATCTTAAAGTTTTCTACTACCTTCTTTTAAGAAGGATGAAAATCTTAACAAAGAGACTTTAGTGCTCATCTAGTTCCATCTCCTCATTTTACTGATGAGAAAACTGAATCCCAAAGAAATTAAATTACTTGCCCATCATCACACAGGTAATAATGAGCAGAGTCAAGATTCAAACCCAGCACCAAGAAACTAAAACCAGAATTCTTTCTCCTGTACCTGCTACCATCCTCATATTTCATAATTACTACATTTAAAAATTTTTGCTAAATGTTAGTGTTTCTTCCCAGTAACAAATTTAATTGTTTCAAAAGATACATTTTTTTAATAGCAGCAAACAACAAAATAATGAACAGTAAAAGATTTTTCCATTTGTCAAACATTCTCCTCCCAGATTTGTATCTGTACTTTGAAGATATTCTCTCTATGTGTCTGTCTCTCTAGCTCTGTGTGTTTCTGTCTTTCTATCTCTGTATGTGTCTGTCTCTCTCTCATGTGATTGTGTGTATGTGTCTCTCTGTCTCTGTCTCTCTGTGTGTATGTCTGTCTCTCTGTCTCTCTGTCTCTCTGCTCTCTCTGTATCTCTTTCTCTCTGTATTTCTTTGTGGGGGTGTGTGTGTATGTGTATGTGTGTGTGTGTGTGTGTATGTCTGTGTCTGTGTCTGTGCCTGTTTGTGCGTCTCCCTCCTCCCTTCTTTCCCTGTCTGCCTCTCTCTGGCTGACCATATGTAACATTTTCCAGGATAAAATATAATTTTAAGAAAACAAGTTGAACTTTTAAAGAGATTTTGCAAAAGGAATATTCTTTGTAACACTACAAGTTCCCAGTATTTTGAAAAATACTGCTTCGGGGGCAGCTAGGTGACACAGTGGATAGAGAACTGGCCCTGGAGTCAAAAAGACCTGAGTTTAAATCTATCCTCAGACACTTAATAATTACCTAGCTCTGTGACCTTGGGCAAGTCATTTAATCCCATTGCCTTAAATAAAATTTAAAAAAAGAAGAAAAGAAAAGTACAGTTTCTATCATCTGGTTCATTTAATGTTTAAAATAAATGATAGCAGCTACCACAGTTCGACAGGATGAGGATCATTAAATCTTAGTTGGGATCACCAGAAAAGTACCTAGGTAGGATTATGGATTACTATACTGACCACAATGGAGAGGACAAAAATGAGGGTTTAATAAACAGAAGGATAGAGAATGGTCCTATGATATCATTAGAAAACTCAAAGATAAAGAAATTCTCTCTACCAATGGAGATTAGCACCTTTTCAGGCAGCTGAATGGCACCATGAATTAGAGAAGTGACTTGAAGTCAGGAAGACTTGAGTTCAAATTTGGCATCAGATACTTCCTAGCTTTGAGACCCTGGGCTAATCCCTTAACCCTGTTTGCTTCAGTTTTCATCATCTGTAAAATGAGCTGGAGAAGAAAATGGTAAACCACTCCAATATCTTTGCTAAGGAAACTTGTTAGGGTCACAAAGCACTGGACATGAGAGAAGACAACTTAACAAGAATAACATTTTCTACAACTTAGTCTTAGAAAGTTTGCCAGAGCCCTGAGAGGTTGAGTAACTTGCTTATAGCTACACAACCCACATTTGCCAGAGGTAAGACTCTAAACCCAAACTCATCTCAGACCAACTTCTATCCACTCAGCCAGGCTATCTTGGGCAATTTTAATCTACCACAATATAAACAAAAAGGCTTTCAAACTGATCCAATCCATAGAAAACCTATGATGAATAACTGGAACTTGCCAGTGATTTCTACTACCTATCAGACAATAAGTATTTGGGTAAACTTATTAATTTATGCCAATTTATACATTCTTATTTCCAAAATTTTCCTCTGGTACACAGGAAAATATAAAAGACCCTCTGTATATGGTCTTTGCCCCTGAAAGAAATTTGGTTTGTACATGCTAAAAGATGCCCAACAGTATTGTTTAGTGGATAATCATAACAATTGCTTAAATTTGTATAACACTTTAATATTTGCAAAGTGCTTTACATGTGTTAACTCATTTTATCTTTACAATAACCCTTTGAGGTAAATACTAGTATTATTCTCATTTTTACAAATGAGGAAACCAGAACCCAGAAAGATGAAGTGATTTGTCCAATACTAAACAATTATTTAGTGTCTGAAGTAGGATTCAGACTCTGACCAAATGGACCCTTCAGTATAGGCTTCTCAATATTTAGCTTTTTCTTTGAAATTCAAATCCTCATCATCAGTTCCACAGACAAAAGTTTCCAAACAAAATGTTAATAACATCCTAAAGCTTTCTACCTCCTTCTTTGAAGAAGGATGGCAACCTTAAAGCTAGAAGAGACTTCAGAGATCATATGCTTTATTCACCTGGCATTCTAAACTGGAATCAAATCCTACTTCCAAAATTTAATCAGCCTTTTGATCCTGTGCAAAGCACAGCAATTCCCTAAGATTTCTTCTAAGTTATAGTGATTTGATACCTGCTTTGATAAAAGGACAAAAACCAAAAGATCCTTTACATCTTAACATATGATAAAGCATACCATTGAGGAGGTTTTTCTGTTATTTGATGGGTAAATATCATTGATAGAAAGGAAGAAGAAAGTAAATATTTTATCCAAAAAATTTAGAACTGTTTCAATAATATTGGCACTCTATATTCTTGATAACTTGTGAAAGTATCCTTTAAAGAACAAATATGAGCAATTGCATATATATATATACAAACATATATTAATACATACATATGCATGTATATTGACCTAACATAGCATTACCTTGGAGTTATGATAAAAATAGACTAGATTATCATCCTTAAAATAATTTCATTTGTATCAAAAAAAAAAAAGAAATGAGATCTCATATACATTTAAAACATTTCTTTGAATTAGCTAAGGGAAGGAAGGAAAGAATTTTTAAGACTATTTTTAAAATGTGAAACTGTAGTGATATGCCTAAATATAGTTCAGCAAGTCAAAGTTAGTCCAAAAATTGTCGCCGGAATGTGTTATAGACTCAGCTTGGGGAGAACAATTCATCAAATCTGATCGAAGAAGACAGCTATTCTCTAAATTTGAGGCAAAGAATCCAGACCTACTTTTTCACACAAGACAAAGTCTAGAAGTCTAAAATTTCCAAATAATTAGCTGGAAACTATTTCTTTGAACAGAGGCCAAAAGTTCTTCACTTTTTGTAAAACTCTTGGGGATCTGGTGAAACTTATGAGCTTTTTCTCAGAATACTATCTTTGAAAGTATAAAACAAAATATGTAGGATTACAAAGGAAACCAATTATTTTGAAATACAGTTTTCAAATAAATTTTTTTTTAAAAGATCATGGAACCCAATTAAGAAATCCCTGGTTGTTAAGGAGACAGAAGAAATAGAAATATGAGGTTTAAGTTGTTGCCATTTACAATGCCTCTGAGATTCTAATATATTTCTTTTCTGGATTTTCATTAACAAAGAGAGAATGGCTGTATTCCTCTCCCAGATGAAGCTACCTGCTGCCATGCTTTCTGCTCAAAGTCATGGAAAACCAGGGCCACCAGGCAAAGATGGATCACCAGGTCCACCAGGAGATCCTGGTCCTCGAGGTAAGTTTTCTCTACCAGTTTCTACCTCTCAGACTTCTTATTCAATCATTCCTTCTGAAGATTTAAGAAGCCACACAGTTTCTTAATAATAAATGTTTTAAGACCATAGCAGTGTTTTACAGACTAGTGATTAATCACTAGTATTAGAAATTTGTGCTACCTAATAAAAATTCTTAATTGATATAATTGAGCCTTAAATTGCTCAATTGTAAATACTGCTAATCTAAACTCAATTATTAATAGCAATAACCATTATTATATTAATGACACTTAATATATATTTCTATTAGCATTGATATCCAAGAATTTCAAAACTCTCATTATTCTTATTTACTTCATGAAAAAACTAAAGTGACTTTGCCACAAATGATGGTTTGGTCCAAAATATTTTTTCAGGAATAACTATTGACAAGATACAACTCTAAACACTCTCAAGTCTACTCCATCTCCCTAAAACTCTGGTTACTGACCTACAGAGTAGCCATTATGGACTCAGGATCTGACCATATACAGTTTTAAGATGGGAATATTAAATGCAAATAAGGAAATGCTGCCAAAGAAAGAAATAAGGAGCCAATCTTTCATGTGTTTCCTCTCTGTCCTCCTTCCCCTCCCACCATCCAGCCTTACTTTGCTTTTTATCTCCAGGATCCAGTCTGAAATCAAAAGAAACCCTGCATAAAGAAGGGAGATAAGACTTAACTTAGATTTGAATGAAGTCCATACCAAATCTGCTCTTCACGCTGTAATTTCCCTTTGGTGCTATTTCCCTGAATATCAGAAGTTTTCTTGTTTCTGTACAAAGCCTTCCAAACTGTAAAACTCATCTTATTGTTAATCAGAAATTTAAAAAGCTGCAACTGTGTAGTTAGTCTTCCCAAACCCTAGCCTGGTTTATTTGGTTTTTAATAGTGTTATTTCCAGTGTCATCCCACCTGATTTCTTATTAGTTGGCATGGGGGAAAAAAGCATCTAGGAAGCCTGTAAGAATTCCCTGCTCTCCCCTGAAAATTTCTCACATAATAACTAGAGAGAAAGACAAAATAAATAAGAAAAACTTCCAACAAATGGCCATTCCTGTCTTTATTATGTATCTTGCCACTGGACTCAGATGACTTCAAAGGAGAAAGTGAGTCTGATGACTCATTTCAATCCAATTCACTTGCAAGTTAAGAAATTACTTTCCTGATGTCATGGTCTTCTTTGAGAATGAAGGACAAACAGCAGCATCACTAAGTAGTCTGCCCCATAATTGTATGAATATTGCTTAATTCATTAGTTAATTTGGTTTACCCTAAAGTCAGAGCTAGGCAGACTGAAAAGAGTGCATTTGTAGCTAAAAATACATGGAAGTACTTTGAAACCCCATGAAGTCTATAGACTTTTAACACCACCAATAGGGGCAAATGGATCTCAGAAGCTTGAAAAGTGAAATGAAAGAAGAGAAGAACATTCAGGAATGAGAGATGGTCTGTAGTGAGTAGCACCTTGTCCTTTCCTTTAAATGATTTTTGATTGGTTGATTGATCATTATGAGAGGATAGTAGTAGAAATTTTAAAATGTGATATCGCACTATTCCATAAGGTATGATTAAAAGTTAAAAACTCCTTTATTATATTTGGATATTAAACACATACTCTCAGAGTTGATTCTTTTTTTTTAACTGCTGAATATATACTTCAAAGTATGTGTAATGGTTTTACTCTACAAACCACGTTAGATTATCCAAGCAGAAGGCATCCCAAAGATAGCAGTATAGAAAGTTGTAATAGAATAATTCCATCGAGTAGATGTTAAAAAACATTTTAAAATGTTAAGTACATTTTTTTTTAAAATAAATCTTTTGTTAATTACCTAGGTCATAATATCATTATTTAGAGCTGAAAGAGTCCTTAGAGATGGTTTAACCTACACTCTTCATTTTCCAAGTGAGAAAGCTGAGTTTCAAGGTTAAAAGCCTTATCTTAGGTTACACAAGCTGAATTTGAATCCCATTCTATTTATAGGCCCAGCATCTATAGGACTTGGATTTGAATCTCCTTTTAAGCATGCTTTGTAAAAGATTGCAAGGTATGCAGAAAATAAAATTTAGAGAATTTGAGGAAACAGTAAAACTTTTTGTAACATGGAATTTCAAGTGAAAAGTGGCAACACACTCAGAAATGGAATTACTTCTGAACATATATATGAAATATTAATTAAGTTGATTTTTTAAAAAAGCAGAGAAATCAGGCCTACAACCATTAAAAAAAATTTTTAATAGTGCTAGTATTGGATTGTGAAGGAGATATGTATGTGGCTGTACATAAATGACTGCTTTAGTGCCTAGAATATTTTAGCATTTAACCTGGAGTCAAAGGACTACAAGACTTGCTATTACTATGCAGGTGACCTGGAGCAAATCATTTAATCACTCTAGGCTCAGTTTCCTCATCTTTAATTTGAGATCATTGGACTAGGTGAATTCTAATATCCCACCTAGCTTAGGATCCATGTTCTATGATCCTATGAATTTGAATTGTTTGATCTCCCAAAGTTAACAATATTCTATCTAGAGAAAAGAAGACTTATTAATATAATGGTCAAACTCCAGGTTGCTGGCTCAATCAGACTGATCCAGAAATTTCATTCTTTTTATTCAAGCACTGAATCTCATCAGAAATCTCTAGAAAGGAGATTGTTTCAACTTTGTATATGTGGGTTCGTTTATGAGGAAGGAAATGAAAAATCACTTCAGCATTCAGTGCTTTGGTTTTATATATATATATACATATATATGTATATATATATATATGTATATATATATATGCATATATATGCATATATATCATCTCAAATCTCATTTTCACCTACTTCTTTAGGAAGAAATAGAAAGATGCTAAGAAAACAGCAAAACCATTACATATTCTTTGACATATATTCTCAGCAGTAAAAAAAAACTGAGAATATGTTAGTTAAGATCCAAATATAATAGTTTTTAATTCTTAATCATACCTTATAGAATAATGTCATATTATAATTTTTATTCACCACTACTACCCTCTCATAATGATCTATTGACCAATCAAAAATCATTTAAGTATCTACACTGTTCCAAGTCCTATAGATGCTGGACCTATAAATATAAAAGAGGATTTCACTGCTCTGCCCTCAAGGAGGAGTATATACTCTATTGTAGGAGACAAACAATTGGAGATATAGATAGATAGATAGATAGATAGATAGATAGATAGATAGATAGATACAATTGGAGATATACATTTATATATAAAGTACACATAGAAACATATATGTATTACATATTCATATATAAATATACACCTATATATTATATCACATATACAGACCTTCATAAAATGCATAAATTCTTATATACATATATTATAAAGAACAATTACAAATAAAAGTAATTTCTCAAAATGAGACAATAATACATATATACAAATATATATATAACATATGCATATATATATATATATATATATGTTTTCATTCCTAAATGTTGTCTTCTTATTGAGGACAGGGATCATTTCATTTTATTCTGCAAATTTATCTTGCCTATAATTATATACATAATTTACATATGTGTGTGTGTGTATAAATATATACAGAATGTAAAGTCATTTCTCAAGATCACAAGGAGATACATTTGTATATGTGTATGTGTATATATATGTATGTATGCATATGCACACATATATATGTAATATTTTCCTTTATATGTCATAATGTCTAAGTTCTCTTTTCTAATAGAATATAAACTCCCTAAGGGAAGGAATCATTTCATTTTACCCTGAAAAGCTATTTTTCTTTTATAATATACATATATTTTTTTCATACGTGTGTGTATACTAAATACAAAATAATGGCAAGGTAATTTTGAAGGCGGAGGCACTAGAAATTAAAGGAATCAGAAGATTTAAAGTAGAAGTTGATAACTGAATTGATATTTAAAGGAAACTAGGAACTCCTAATAGGTGTAGATAAATAGGAAATGAATAACAGACCTGAGGAGAAGAATGGAAAATTATACTTACTGCTTTCAGTGACCTTATTTTCACTATTATTATGTTCCCAAAAGCAATGAATCTAAAATTCTTCTTTAAAATGTCTTTCTGGAGTGGCTAGGTGGCACAGTGGATAGAGCACCAGCCCTGGCATCAGGCGTACCTGAGTTCAAATCTGGCCTCAGACACTTAATAATTACCTAGCTGTGTGACCTTGGGCAAGCCACTTAACCCCATTGCCTTGCCAAAAAAAAAAAACCCTAAAATGTCTTTCTGGACAATTTTATATTATCATTATCCCTTGCAGGGTTCGGTTAGTCCAGCTATTACAGAAATTAAGAGGAAAATTCTCATGGGTATTTAGAAATACCTCTCTCTTCCCTGTAAATGCAAACCTCTCTTCTGCCAGAAGTGGTGCTATCATCAGGAAAATGATGATGTTCCTCATTTATGACCATAGCAGAAAACCCAAGAAAATCATAATAAGCCGACATGGGTTCAGCAATGTGAGGAAAAGGGGAGAATTTCCCTGATGGTTCCCCGGATGGCTCATGTGAATTTTAGGAGATGTTATCTCACTTGCCCTCTCTTCCCCTAAACATTCTGAAGAATCAGTCAGGTGTTATATTTTAAAAGCCCATCCATCTCAGAAGTCAGAGGTACAGAGCTGGACATGGAACTCAGAACAAAGAAACTCAGCATCCATGAATTTGCTTCAATCCCTGTTCCCACCAGAGTGAAAAGCACCTGATTCCTCTTTAATTGTTGCTCTTTTCAAGTTCTTCTCTAAGTATTAGAGATAGATAGATAGATAGATAGACAGACAGACAGATAGATAGATAGTTGGATGATAGATGGATGATAGATATTCAGACCTATTCTAATATAGAATATTCCTTCAAGTGTTAGTTTCTAAATGCTACACATATATGTGTTTATGTGTGTATGTGTATATATAGATCTATCTATATACACACACATGTATTTTACTTGTTTAGGAATATAACGTATCCCTAAGTAAAATATAAATCCCTTGAAAGCAAGGACAATCTCATTTTTTTTATCTGTTTCCCAGGATCTACTCTAGTTTCTTTTATATAGTAGGTATTTAATAATTGCTTGTTGAACAATTATTTGTGATCATAGTAAGCCACAAATACGCTAACACAAAGGACTCTTCTATCATGCAGCTGAATAGTTTATCTGACTAATATAGATATAGACCTTCAAAGTCTGAATGACTGAATGAACATCCATGTCTCAGTGTCTGAAAATTATATCAAAGAGAATACAGATAGGTTTTGATATATACTTCCAAAAGGAGGAATATTAAATGTGAGATGGCCAGAATAATAGCTATTTATCTAGTCTACCCAAGGACATAAATAAAATCCTTAAATCTAAGTCTAGAGTTTCAACTAAATTTATTTTTAATTATATAACACATCACCTTCTTAATAAATCCTTTCCTCTGGATAGCAAAAACACTCCTTTTATTTAATTATATATGTACTTTGGTCTGTGAACAAATCTGAATTGTAGTAACCGAAAAGAAATATAATATGTACAAATTTAGAGAATCCACCCCAAATGTTCACATGGTTTATTTGTTCCTGACCTGCAATAGGAGCATTCTGAACTCATATTCATCAATCAGACCTAGTTGGATACTTTATAACCTGGCTCTCAAATAGTAATGTCATTTTGGTTGTCTTCAAAAATGAAGGACAACAATAACATACATATATATAGCTATATACATATATGTATCCTGTATATTATACACATAATATACACACAATATAGGCTGCAAATTGATGAACAAATTACTAATTGTCAGTTTCATATTTCATTTCCACATGTTAAAATTTGCTAGTTTGAACTGAGGTGTCCTTAGCTCAACAAGGTCATTTTTACCTATTAATCATTTAGTCCAGTCACTCAATGCATATATATATGTATATATATATATATATATGTATGTGTACATATATATACATATACACACATATACACACATGTTTGTGCATATAGAGAGAGACAAAAAGGCATGTTTGTGTCTTATGGGTTTTTTAGAACTGTACATCAATATAACTATTAAAGTAGAGGAGTCAAGCTGAACAGAATTTTTTTTTGCAAGACAAATGGGGTTAAATGGCTTGTTCAAGTCCACACAGCTAGGTAATTATTAAGTGTCTGTGACCGGATTTGAACCCAGGTACTCCTGACTCCAAGGCCGGTGCTTTATCCACTATGCCACCTAGCTGCCCCTAAACAGAATTTTAATTTGAAAATGTAAGGTATTGGTAAATTAGGTTCTTCATTGTAAACGACATCCCTATCTAGTCCTTTTATTGATAGAAAGTTTGATGTTGGTTGACCACTACTAGATGGTTTTTTTCTCCTCTGATTATCAACACTTTCTCATGTAGTTGATCTTCCAAAAAATGAAATGATAAAGGCCATGGCTGTATTGTCAAATATAACTCATGTAAAGTTTGCTATTTTTTCTGTAATATGATATTTTTGATTAGGTACTTCTAAATGCCTTTGGATGAAGTTGCTTAACTTTTTATTCCTTATTGTTTGAATCCTATGAAAATAACTTCTGCAAAGGACTCTTGAGAAATGTTTTCAGTGTTAATGTATATGAAACTAAAGTGCTGTACCAATACGCTTTAGACATCACTTTCTAGATGATCCACAATATGCTTTAGACATCACTTTCTAGATGATCCAAAAATGTATTCTGTCTTTCTAAAATAAACATCCCAATCCCAATCCAATCCAATCAAATCAAATGGAGGTTCCTTACTATGAAAATGTATGGCATATACTTCATTCAATCTGTGTATTAAATATGCCAAGTTTTTATTGATAATTTCATATTTGTGATTTGTGCACACCTCAAAAACAAAACCTGTGGTTATTTGGAAACTGATATAGTTCTTGTGAAGTCAAAACTGAGATACTATTAGAAGTGTATGAACCAGGCCACTGACTTGTTGGAATATGGGCCATCCAGAAGCCCCCAAGGCCTGATGCCTCTTTAAGTATACTGAAAACCATGGGGAATTTCAAAAACTTTCACATGCTGTTTGCAAGAAGCCATGAAGTCTACAGATTTCATTACTTAACATCTCTCTGTTGTAGTGAGACAGTTATTAAAATGCATGACTAATTTAAAGCTAACTTTCCAAGTTGATTATTTCCTACTACAAATTCCATCCTTTGCTATGTCAACTGCATGTTTCTGCATGGCTGTATTCTCATTCTGTGGGCAAGTACTCCTTTATTGTTGTTGATTAGATAAAAAGAAAGTGGAAAAAGAATTATCATTACTCTTTTAGTTTGTTTACTACTAAGTGGATTTAAGAATTAATTCGATTTGGTTTTGAATTTGATGTGAACCTTGAGTTAAATTTAAAGGTCTGTAGTGTCTGGATATCTTTTCTTAGTTGTAAAGCAGTTGTAATCTTTGGAAGTCACTACATTTATATCTTGATTTTTGTTTGTGGTATCTGATGAAAAGTAATTTGTGGTAGACAAATGAGCCACCACTGTCCAACTGGGCTTAGTTGGTTTAAACTGAAAACATGTTGCCTGATCAATATTGTTTACCTTGTTCAACCACTGTTTCCTCTCCTTATTTTTCTAATGCTTATTATATGGGGAATAAAATCTCAGACATCATAAGGCATGGGACATTAAATGGAAATATAAATGAGAAATCGAACCAAGCCCTTATTCACTATTCAGTGACTTATAAGCATTGATGGCATCTATCAATCTATCTATTATATATCTAACTAATCTATCTATCAATCTATATATACACACACATGTATATGCATGTATACATATATGTGCATGCATTCTAGATGTCATGTTATTCTTTGCACTTTTGAAATTTGAACTGCTTCATGGCTAGTTTATTCAGTTAGAGGAGTGACATTTAAGACAGAGAGCCCAATGCTTTAGCCTTGTAACAACTTTCTCCAAAAGAAACTTATGTTCATTTCTATTAAAGGACATATACTTTCCTCTGTTAAAGGACATGTGCTTTCAAAATTATTTGTGGAAGAAGGTGAAAGTTTCATTTTATTTTCTTTGAACCCATTTTGATGCTTATTATCTAGAGTTTGGCCAAGGAACTTGAAAGGTACGTGAGTATCTTTTTTATAGTTGCTATGGACAGAGAGTCAATGATTGTTCCAGGGAATACAACCTCCAGTAAAGAAGTGCTCCTGTGAACACACACACACACACACACACACACACACACACACACACACACACATTTTGCAATTTCGTAGTTAAATGACTTCCCCAAAGTCAAACAGCTATTCTGTGTCAGGAAACCAGATTTGAATCCCAAGTCTTCTTCCCTGAGATTATTATCTATTTCAAGGGATAATTTGGGTACTATTGAATTTTAACTTGAGATTGATATGCAAGTTTAACCATGTAATTGAGTCTAAAGAACACAGCTATCATTTGGTATTTTAAGGCAACATTTAAAAATATGGAAACATAAAAGTGGTTCTTGCTTTTGCTCTGCTGTCACAGAACATTTACTATTTTTGTGTTTATCTTTTTGCATATGTCTCACTTAGGTTATAGAGGACAGAAAGGAGAAAGAGGTGAACCTGGAATTGGACTCCCCGGGAATCCTGGTCTTCCTGGACCTTCAGGTAATGGTGGCATTGTCTTCACAAAATCAATAAGCCTCTATTTGTTGAAAAATTCCTTGTTTCCCTTGATTTTTCTAATTAACTATTTTTTATATTATTATTAGGGGGAACAGATAAGGCTCCTGCCTCTAAGCTAATGATTTCCTTTATTTTATTAGCCACTTGTACACCAGGCACACCTGGTGCTCCAGGACCTCGGGGTCCTCCTGGACCCAGTGGAAGGTGTAACCCAGATGACTGCTCCCATCCTGTGTCTCATGCCCAGCCACCAGGACGTGAAACTGGAAAATGAGCAGCTTCCTGAGAATGGCCTGAAGTCAATGGCTTCTACCAACTGACAAATCTGTGGAACTTGGTTTATTTTAATTAAATATATAATGTTCTGGAGCGGCACTTATAAGAACATTTAAGCTAAAGCCTTTGACTCCAGTTTCTGATGTAGACATTTCTATATTTTTCCCAAGTCCATTTCCAATGATTTGTTTTGGTTTTTACTGTTTCTTATTGAAATTTTTCAGTGAGATAAACAGGTCCAAACAACATGAGCTTCCTTCTTTGAAATGGAAGCTATTGTCTTAATGATTCAGTTAGATTGAATAATGTACATATTTTTACTGTCTCATCAAGCTGAGTTTCATTTAACCTCTTGATCTAAGGTACAGAAGAGACAGAATTACAAGTTGTCTTAAAGTTTAAATTGAATGTTCTTGCTGAAATTTCCTGTCAACTCTTTTACTCCAGTACACTTCATATTGAATGTTTCCAACTACTTTTGATGGCCTAAGGGTATGTTGCTACTGCCTTCCAATTTATGCAGACAAGTCTTTTGATAATTTCTTACATGACTGTGAAAGGAATTGTGTTGCTCTCCAGTTTCTCATGAGACTCTGATGAGTTCAAGGAAGCCAAAAACTGACCTTTACACCTAAGTCATCCTTTGTTTTTGTTTTTATTCTTACGATTAGCTCAGTTCAAAGCTGAGCAGCATTAACTTCTACAACATAGAAGAAGAAAAATATTTAACACAGATAACCATATGTTCTAACAGAATATGGTTACTTCTTCAATTACCTATACTATGACCAATAAGGTAAATAGTATCTTAAATTGAGAAATAGAAAATGGCTTCTATTAGAAGAAATTGATGATAATGATGGAGTGAACTAAGAATTGTTTATCACATCTGAAACTGCAAAGGGATCGCAGGCTTTTGGTACCTGATACCACTTGTTTCTGTGATTTAATGATGTGTTGAGGACATGTCAAGAAAAGGACATCTAAGCAAAGGATAATTGGGTCCACTGCTGCCAAAAAAAGCCCATGTATCACAAAACAAGCTGGTTTTTTTTCCAGATATCCTGAATGATGAAAAGGGAAGGGTGAAGGTATGTAATATCAGAATGAAAGTCTGTATGCACTGAATGCCCTCCCCCAAATAAAGCAAAAGACATAGATCAGATGAAGGAAGGCAACCACTGATCTCTGCTCCTGCAACGTGTATTCAGAGTCTAAGAAGATTGGAGTCCTTTGAAGCATTTATATCAGCTCCTGGACATGGAAATCTAATAGAGGAGGGAAAAGAGAACAGGGATAGGGAAGGAACTAATGATCATGCCGTCTAAGGCCAAATGAAAATAGAATTATAATCAACACTGGATACCTAGTCAACATGGGTTGTTACAGTTATTTATTAACTTAACAGGAAGTTGCCATTGGTTATAAGAAGCAAGTTTTTCCTCCAATGATTAATGGATTGTAGAGGTTCATAGTCCATGTCACTTGTAAGGTGGGGATGCCTCTCTCCTGACACTGTTGTAGAAAATCCTCACCACCTTACTTTTATATTCTTAATAAAAAAAAAAAACTTCCAGTTTTCCTAGAGCAGATGGAAAAATGAGCTTTTTTCTGTTCATCAAAAATAAGGTTAAGGTGGCAACTCCATTGTCAAAGCCCTACAATTGGAGTACAATTGGACTCTGAAATTGAAACAGATTCTGAATGTAGTTGTGTCTGTGGAGCATTCCGGGAACTGAAAGTGGGAAAGAATTGAAGAATTGGCAGAACTGAAATTTGAACATTTCATGTATTTAACTGAATTCATGACTTTAAATAGTTTTCATTTTAGTTCAATGAACTGCTGGTCAGGTACCATACACATGTCTAGGAATACCTAGAATATTTTGTTGTTGTCGTTGTTGTTGTATGTGTTTTCTGTTTTGTTTTAACTGGTTTGCATTGATTTATATTGTACCTTTCAAGTGATTCCAAATTTTCTCACAATTTTTGTGTGTATTTTTTTCTTTATAAATTCCTGCTCAGTGCCAGTTTATTTCTTGTGATGATACCTATAACAAATGGTGCTGTGTTTTTAACAAACTATATGATTAGATTCTTCATAAGTGTGTTTCCTTCACAAGATGTTATATGCAAAAGAAGTGTACAGAGAGTTATGACGGTGCTAAGTGTATATTTTGAGATTGAGGCTCATTGAAATACAATTCTCAAAGCTTGTACCTTTCCTAATGAAATTTTATAGTGTTCATTTACTTGAATTTATCAGGAGGTTGAACATTTTTATATTCTAAAATATTATTTTTACATGCTAATTTCCCAATACTTATTTCTCTTTTTGCTCCTCTACTAGATTCAGAAATATTTATTGTAGTATTTTTTAATATTTTGACAGATGGCAATATGTCCTTCTGTCATTTGTTTCACTATTTTCATGAATTTATGATTTTATATGGTTTGTTGACCCAGTTCATTTTCTCATAATGAAATATGTTTATTTTAGTTCTTAGAGGATCTGATATCATTATGAGTGACTCTACTCCCATACTTGCATATATTTGCAGGAGTATAGTTCCTTTTTCTATTCTTTGGCAATTTTTTCTTCATAATTTTGATTAAGTTTTTTGATCTATTCCTGTTTTCAGGATTTGCATAAATGATTTTTCAGAATTTTTTATAAAGAAAAATTCTTTTATTAATTTTTATTGTATTATTTGATGGATAAGGCAAAGCAGAATTATTTCCAGGATACAATCTCCCTGTTAGTACTTGGGAATTGGATTTTCACCTGAGAATAAGTAAGAATATGGAGTTCAAATAAGAATTTCTTTCCCACCTTTTTTATTTGCCCTCAAACACTTTTGCTGCTTCTTATCATTTTAGTAAATTTGCAACACAGCAAGGATGTTTGGGTACAAATAATATAGGACCAAATGAAGTAATAATTTGGCCATCATCCAATTACTTTGTTACAAGTAAATAAGAAAATTCCCTTTACAAAAAGAACTTTTTTAAAAAAGTTCCTGCTTTGTGTTCTGCATAATTGCCAAGTCCTTTTTCACTTCATAGAATAATTTATTTCATTCCAAAAGTTTGCTTTCATAGAGATGTCATTAATGTCTGATCTCCACAGCAGGGAGGAATAATTAGTAAATTCTTGAATTATCATCTGTTTATATACTTCAGAAAAACAGCATAATTGTTTCATTAACAAGATCTGCTGTGATGACAAGATCATCAATAATTGACACTGTATGCTTTTTTCCCAAATTTGTTTGAATTCCTCAGTCTTACATTTCAATTTAAGAACTAGTGATCTTGGGCAGCTTTTTCATTTGGGAAGTTTCTGATCATAGCATAATAAGGAATGACAGATTAAGACAATCATTTGAAGTTGGGATGCAAACAGAATGATAATTCAAAAGTTTGTTGAATGGTCTTCTCTACTGGATATGTCTATTCTATAGTTTTAACACAGTTCCACACACATTAATGATAAATATGCTTTTTAAAAGGAGGAAATAACTCCAAAATATCCTAATTTGGTTACAACTAAAAAGAATGTGAGTTCCCTGTATTTCATGACTGTTTATTTATTTAAGACACTCTCTAAAGATATACTAGGCATAAAATTTTCATTTAAAGTTTTTCTTATAAAAGCACTGCATGTGGATATGCTTTTCAAGCCTCAATTTGGTGCAGATTTATTTTCTTCTTAGATTTTCTCAACCATTGAAAGTCTGTGATGTACCTCCTTCTGTCCACACGATGGTGTGTAGAGCTAAAGTGTTTAGCAGAATTGAACAGATTTCTTGAAATTCAAAGCTTGACGAGTTTGTTGGCAAAGTGCTAAATCAAAGCTTTCTTTGCATTTTCTGGTTCTTTAGGCTGCACTTTCTTGATGAACCCCTCACCTCGAAAGGGGGGAACAGAGGAAATGCTGACAGGAAGAATTGAGCTAGCCATTTTCTTTTACTAATTTTGTAAGCTTCTCTTGTCACTGAACATTGGAGCAGTCATAAACTTTTTGGTTCAGTTTTAATCATTGAGGAAAAAGTATTCCTGAACATCTTGCAAATTTTCAATTTATTGTATTTGTTTCCAATTTCCATAGTTTAAGAATTCACATCAAGATACTTTATAAAAATTCTGTCTTTGTCGTATCCAAGACATCCTTCATTAACAGACAAGTGAAATGAAGCACATCTTTTATAGAGTTCTGTGTGGCAGAAACAAGTCCAGTGTTCATAAAATCAGGTCATTGTTTAAATCTCTATAGTTTTTCAAAATGTTTAAAACTTCTATGTTTAGATTTTTGTAATTCTATTTTTCTAGAAACAGAGCACAACTATCTGCAGTTTTTTACCGCCATTACCTTCATCACATATCCTCCTAACATTAGTGATAATCAGCCACTGAGAACTTATAGGTCAAGCTTTTGTACTCTTGGAATGATTGCTCCTGGAGAAGTCACAGCAACTGTGTTCATCTCACCATCTCACTTGTTCCATCTATTTCTTCTCACATATGTCTGAGCCCACTTTCAGAAGGGACATGTCTATTTTTTCCTAGTTTTCTATTTTCTATGGCTTCAGAGAGGTTCAGAGAGTTCTTTTCATTTCTCTACCATGATATTTCCCTGACTTCTAAGTAGGGAGAAGGTGCTGATATAGAGAATGGAATTAGCAGGGTTTGGGTTTTTTTTTAATCAATGTCTATTAAAGTTTCCTAGCGTATTGACCATTGTCCCTTGATATGCTGGCTTTTGAGTGTGAAATTGTACAGTTTTTTTTTTTCATTTCTCAGGAGGGTCTTGGGAAACAAGATAGATGAAGCATTTCTTTTCATGATGTGACATAAAGAATAAACTACTATTCAACAATCCTTCTGCCAAAAGCAACTTGCTCAGTTTAGTTAATTGTCAAAACAGTTGGTTCAATCAGAGAAAAACTGAGTTCAGAAAGTTAAACAATGTTTGCAAAGATAGGAAGAAGAGTAGGAAATTGGCAGGCTGGGAATTGGACTGAATGTGTGATGGTGGCTAGACACCAACACCTCTAAAATAAGGCTTAGGGACCAGATCTATGGCATAACCTAAAATTGGGGGGGGGGTCTAAATAGAAAATTTTTCCAGCTGACTTCTCTTTGTGATGTATGTACAGTTAATAAGAGTCCCCAACTATCTCAACTTGCCCAACATGAATTATGATCAAATGAGATTTTTTTTATGTCATGAATAAATGTAGGCAAGTTTTCGATTTATCAATTTAGGTGTTTAGGACTTGATTATAATAAGCTCACAAGTATAAAAATACCACTTATTTTGCTGTCTTACTGGATTTTTAAGTGTATTTTAGGATTGAACATTTTTTTCAATGATTGTAATTGTATTTAAATTCAGATTACACATTGTGGCATATTTTATCATTGTATTTATTTTTAAATAATGTTTAAGCTTTGAATTCTCCTGATTGTGTTTATTTATTGTCTTTTATGATCAAAATGACTAAGGTTCAGGTCATGTAAATTAGAAAGGTAGAAGATTTATGAAGTATTTCTGATGAATATAATATGTTGAATACCTATTCTTACATCCTTTCATACAGAGTAATTTCTGAAGTGAGTGCCTATGTTTCCTGTTTTTGCAATTAAGAATTTGATCCTAGATATAAGGATAAAAATTGCAACCATAATTTCATTTTAGAGGGAATTCTTAGATGGAGAAACTCTCTTTACTAGCACAAATGAGTTAACATGGGTCAAACATTTTAAGAATTTTAAAACTCTATATAAATGCTAGCTATTATTAGCGGCAGTAATTATTACCACTTATAGTCTTAGAAAGCTACCTATAGCTCTGAGAACTTTAAGGGACTTGATCAAAAGCACACAACCATTATATGTCAGAGGCCAGATTTGAATTTGGATCTATCTTACTCTAATTTCTCTAACTTTTATATCTCACTGCCTCTTTGCCCTAAATTGAGAACCTATTTGTTACCTATTATCACTGACCGAAGTACAGAGCTTTTCTCCATTCCTACTAGAATTTTTTATCAGCAACTCTTTTTTTAAAAAAAAAAATTATTTAGGGCAATGGGGTAAAGAATAACTTGCCCAAGGTCACACAGCTAGGCAATTATTAAGTATCTGAGGCTGGATTTGAACTCAGGTCCTTCTGACTCCGGGGTTGGTGCTCCATCCACTGTACCACCCAGCTGCCCCCTCACATCAGCAATTCTTGAAATATGCTCCAGATATGGTCTCTTATAGAATTAATGTTTGAAACTCAGTGGGGATATAGTTTTGTTTTAGTTTTGAATTAAGTGTCACTTATATGCATTAAGGAAAGATCCCACCTCACTGAGCAAAGCAGTTCCAGGTTTTCATTGAGTCCAGTGAGGTTTGTGCTTTGTAATGCTTATCAGACATGGGTGAGTAAGGAGTCTGCTGACCAAAAAGTTATTTGAGAACACTTAGTATAGAGGGACTTCAACAAAATGAAAAATATCCCAAATTAGTTCTTGGTACTCACACGCAAATATTCCATATGGTTTCCCACTCAATTCAGGGCATGTTTCAATGTATTCTAATTCCATGTAATATTTTCCTTATTATATGACAGATAAATAAAAATCCATGTGTCAACCCATGAAAAGGCATAATGAGTACTGGGAAGCAGGAAACTTGATGGAATCTAGTTCTAGCTATCCCACTAACCATCAGTGTGAACTTGGGCAAGTCATTTTTAACTTAGTCACAGTTTTCCTGTGGAGAAGGACTTTTTAGTTTCTGAGGATCACTCTAAGCCCTATAATTTTGCATAGGAGAGATATAGAAGGTCTTTTCAATTTTCCAGAACAAAATGAATTTAAATAACCTGACAGAAGAAGTTAAATATGTGATTCCATAATTTTTTATTATCATCTGTCTCCTGAGAGGAAAGAATTAGGAATAAGAACTAAATATAAAGGTCTTGTTTTAAGAAGGCCAATAGGAAGTCAATTATACTAATAAAGACAATTTCACTCAGTATTCTCTTGGAAACCAGGTACAATAAATCTGTGCCATTTTCTTTGGGCAACTATTTCAAGTCTATCTGAATACTTGAAGTTATTCCTAGATACAATTACCCAGTCTTAATGTTGTCTTGATCAAATATTAGATTTCATTAGGGCCTAGACAGAATACAAAGACAGGTATGATTCCCCAATCAGTATGGTTTCTCCCAAGCAACTTAAAAGTAAGTTTTTGTTGTACAGTAATTTCAGTTATGTGCAACACTTTGTGATGTTATATGGGGGGTTTTCTTGGCAAAGACACTGAAGTGGTTTGCCATTCCTTCTTCAGCTCATTTTACAGATGAAGAAACTGAAGCAAAAAGGATTAAGTGACTTGCCTTGGGTCACATGGCTAGAGTCATAGGTAAGATATGAACTCAGGAAGATAAGTCTTCCTGACTTCAACCCCTGCACTCTATCTACTGTACCACCTAGCTGCCAAAAAGTAAAATAATACCAGAAATCCATTTAGATTTTTTTCCCCCTCCATTGGCTTAAAACTAATAAGGACTTAATCTAAATTTCACAAATACAAATATATCAAGGATAGATTTCAAATTAGTTGTATCTACTAGCCATTTAGAATCTCAGCTTTTCCTTTGAGTCACTGTTGTGTTGAAGAAGTTGATGGAGTTTTTGATCCAGCTACAAAGTTGTTTGACCTTGGACGAGTCACTTTACTCCTTGATCTCTTTGGGTCTCAGTTTCCTCATCTATAAAATAAAAGGGTTAACCTTAAAATGGTATAGTTTTTAAAAGAACAATACCATAAAAATTAATGTCATAGCTGGCCTGCCTTTGCCAGGACCATCACCAAATACTCAAAAAGCTATTCCAAAGTAATAAAAATAACAGGTATAACCTTGCTTTTATATAGAGCTTTTAAGGTTTTTTGTAGGAATTCATTTTTATTCTCATATTCACTCTAGAAGATGGACAGAGCTGGTATTATTAGGAAGACATTCAAAAAAAGGTATCTTCAAAAAGCAGGATTTGGGGGGAGCAAATTTTAAAGTTTGCAGAAATCAGGTTAAATCCAGTATTTCTGCATGGGAATCTTGTTCAGCTATTCTCTTCCTGAGCTGTCCCCCCCCCCCATTAAACAAAAATGTCCATAAGTAGATTTGCCATGAAGCTTACTGTTTATCCTCTCTCTGCTCAAATTCTGCCAGACAGTGAAATCAATTACTCCAAATCACACAATGTCAGATCACTGTCCAGTTAGACCAGGCAGTGATTTGCATAGTAAGTGATCTTAACTAAATGATATAATAGTTGGAATGGAAATCAGTAAGAACTGAGAAGACCACCCTGGAAGAAACTCACCAATGAACTAACTTCATTAACTTGACAGTTTTCAGCCAACTCTGCTTACCTGATGCTATCCCAAAAGATAATCCATCCATCTCAGTGTTGCTTCTTGGATTATTACGAATCCATACTTTGAAAAAAAAGTCAGATTCATGATTTAATCCCATATTCTTCAGTTCCTCCAAGTAAAGAAGCTGCTGGACAGTTTTGTTTGCATATAAAGTCTTAGGATATGCTACTGATAATTGCAACCTAATCCACTTTCCTAAAATTTACAATGTGTTGTTCCTATTCTTTTGAATGTGTTCATCTTGCTTATTCAATTTAAAAGCACTCATTTCTTAACCAATACTGCTCACTTTAGCTGTGAAATTTTTGAATGCAGTATTTTAAAATACAAATCTAGTTTGAAAAGAAGTTGGATTAAATATATACTTTTCAAATGCATTTATTTGTTCTTTATTTTCTTATGATTTTGTTATTACAACTGGGGGAAATATTTCTTTGGTTATCTAATTTTTCTTTTCTTGTATTTGATTATCTCACTGTAGTTCAAATAAAAGTTTCTTGGTGGGAAAAAAAGAATGGAATTTCTTGGCAGTTATTAAATTGATGATGGATTGTGTCGTCTAAAGTAGTCCACCATTGTCCTAGGAAGTTCCACTGGAAACTTATATTTTCTACACAATTATTTACTATTTGGAGTGCTGGTTTCTGCAAAATGCACTGATCTCTATAGCTAAATGAGCTCTCTAATGCCTCAGCATTTTTTCAAGGAATTAGATTCATTAAGCAGTTATAATGAAATCCAAACAGAATATAAGATGATTAGATGATAGATTCAGCTAAATAAATAGAGGTGAAATTTTTTTAACCAGTTCATAGCATATGAGAAAATAAATAAATAAATAAATGAATAAATAAATAAATAAAAGTGTGTGTGTGTGTGTGTGTGTGTGTGTGTGTGTGTGTGTGTGTGTGTATCACTGCAATATATTATTAGATCTCCATCGATCTAAGATAATTGAGTTTTACAGACTAACTGAAGACACTGACTGCTTTGATCTATTGTTATATACCGGGGGACCAAGTTTCTCAACCTTAGTGTGACATAAAATGAAAATGATAAGTTCACATGAGATGTTGAAAGAAAAATCAAAATCATATGATAATACAAATAACAATACAAATAACAAAGTATCTCAGAGATGTGTGAGTGCCCATCCTTCAACCCAGCAGCTTCATTTTTAGATGATTTTTTAATGAGAACAGGTGAGCTTGGAAATGGTTTTGCATCAAAACAGTTTTTGAGTATGACCTTATAGATCATTCATGTGTTGATATAACTTCCAAATGAGCATTATCCCTTCCAAATCTTTGTTTTTTGTACTTTAAGGCTGTAGCAAAGGAAGAAAATTGACAGAAAAAAAAAATTCATTTCTGTCTCTAGAGTGATGTTACAGTTGTCACCTGTGCAGAATACAGAATCCCAGGAACTTCATTTAAAAAAAATGGTATTCAAGTACCCTTTTCAGGGGAATAAATGTTCCATTTATTTTGTACATATCCTAAATGTACCTATTTATTTATTCATTATATTCCCCCCTTAGAATGTATGCTCTTTGAGTGCAAGACTTTACATGCCTTTGTGTCCCCCAAATTTAGTATAGTACATAGTTTATACCAAGGACTAATAAATGCTTGACTGCCTAACTGATGACATCAACTCTTCTTGCCTCTCTGCTCTGTGATCTGAATGAATCACTCCTTTTTATTAATTGCATTCATATTATTGAGAATTCTTTTTGGTTTGGACTTTTGCTTTCATAAACTGATCTTATTTAACTTTTATAAAACTTGCTCTAAGGACAAATATCTATTTTCTCTCTTGTATACTTCTTCCCTTCTAGTCTCTCCTTCCCTCTTCTTGTAACAAATATTTACATTGGGAGTTCATATAAATAGGCAACTATTCTCTGCATTTTGTCATTTTAGAAAGCTGTGAAGCAATAAGAGGTTCAGTCACTTGCCCAACATCACACAAGTCATGAGATGTCCTAGGGGAGACTTGAACTCAGGGTTTCCTGATCTGAGGCCACAAAGTCTTTTTTCATTGAAATTTGGGAGGGGGTGGGGGGTGGGGAGAAAGAGCTCTGCAAATTTTACAGCATTACACAAATATCAGTTTTTGTTGACCATTACTATTGATATAAAAACATGCAAGAAATTAAGAAACAGTATTTATTTCTTTTTTTTTTGTACAATGAGAGATGTTACGTAGATCTTTAAAATAAATAACCTGACCAATAAAGCTTATGAATTCCTGGATATCATGACTCCATAACAGTGGCTCATTGCCCTTCTGCTTTGACTTCTCACAGAAGGAACCAAGGTGGAATTAGTTTCCAATAAAAATAAGGATCACCAGAAATCATAGCCAAAAATGAAAACCCATGTGCGATTTATGAAAGCCATTCAACGTGCTTGCCATGCCCATTCAGCAATAATATATTGACAGAGATTTACATCACCATGTCAAGGCAATGTAGCAGGTGTCTTCATAAGCAGTCTGGCAGCAATCTCCATCAAAGTTGGATTGGTGATCTGAGAATAAGGCTTAACTACATGATGAAGAAACTGCTGCAACTGAGGGAAACCAGTCTTTTTTGTTTGTTTATTGGCTCACGGGTCCAAGATACAGCATCACGTATGTATATAGCACACTATAAATTAGGGCTGCTGGTAATAGGGGTGTATGTGTCTTTATTTCAAGGGATCTGGTTTTGCTAATCTTGCCTTTTTTTCCCTCTTGAGGAAAAGACAAAGAATCTTCTTGTTTAGCACCATTGTTCTAAATCTGATTGTCAAGTACAACTTTTGTAATAATGTTAAAAACAATAATGAAAGTCTTCCGCTTGTTCAGCGGCTTTGTGCACTGCTCCTCTGTTGGGGTTTTTTTTAATTTCCTTTGCCACCAGGTATCTGTGGAAACAGTGATTGGACACTAGGCCTGTCACTGATCGGGCCCTTTGCTGAATGCCCGCTGCCCAGCCTGTACCGTACAGGAGGCTGGCTCACAGAAGCCAGGAGGACCAGCAGGGCCAGGAGGGCCAGGAACCCCTGGAATTCCTGCAGGACCCGGAGGGCCCCTTTCTCCATCCCGTCCTTCTTTTCCATAGCTTGCTGGACCTGGATCACCTAGAGAGGAAAAAAAAAAAGAAGAAAATAAATTAAAATGCACGCATATATCTGTGTATGTTTATGTTTGTCCTTCATTTTTAAAGAAGACCACATCAGGGAGATGATGCCATGACAAGCAAGTGAATCAGATTTGAATGAGGGGTTGCTATGCTATGCTATGCTTGCTTTCTCCTCTGGAGTCATCTAGGTCCAGTGGCCAGTTATGGATCAGGATGACTGGTGCTCAAGGTCACACAGCTAGTAGCAGTCAAGTGTCTGAGGTTGGACTTGAATTCTTGTCCTTCTGGCTCCAAGTCCAGTACTCTACCCACTGTGCCACCTAGCTAGCCATCCAGGTATATATGTATATATATATATATATATATATATACATATATACATATATACATATATACATATATACATATATATGTATATGTATATATATACATATATATGTATTTATCCACATACAAATGTATACACATACACTGTAGCATGAACTGGAGTATATGTGTATACATACACTCTAGCATGAACTGGAGAAGTCCCACAAGCAAGAACAATTTGAATGTCATTGTTTCTTATTCTCTACAATATATATTAACTCTAGGTGCTTAATAAATGATTAAGAAGGAGGAGATCTATCTGTTGAAGTGAGAGGAGAAGAGAAGAGAGACTTAATTTTCATTGATTCTTAATGTTGAAAGGGATATTAAAGTTAACTTAGGTAGTCCGCTGGCTGGTGCACGGATCCTTTCTATGACATCCTTGCTCAGTGCTCATTATCCAAAGATTATTAAAGCACTAACTCGTGTATTTAGAGCTTTACGATCATCACAGATCGGTTGGGGTGGGGGGGGCAAGAGAGTATTAATACTGTGAAACAAATGGATTATACCCATGGGAATCTATATATGGCGTGGCCTACCATAGTAAACCACTTTTTCACAACCTTTGTTAGTGAGATTACAAAGTCGTCATAGGGCAGCTCTCCACACTGCAGCATTCCATGGTGGCAAGGTACTCCTATCTTTTAAACATTTGCTCAATTCCCACCTCCCAAAGACAAGACCTTTCTTACTATTATACATAAAGTCTTGTAAAATATTAACACTTTGAGTGTAAGGATTGCTCAGTGCCTTATGCAAAGTAGTCACTAAAGAAATGCCTCTTAAATTGAATTAAATATTTTTTTGTCAACGAGAGAGCCTTGGAAGATCATTCAGGCAAAAAGATCATAGGATCATTGATTTACAGCTGGCAGAGGTCTCAATCAAGTTCATCTCCCTCATTCATTCTACAGATGAGAAAACTTTGTTCCCAAGGCTACAATTAATTTTTGTTGGATAACAAGCTCTTCTGAACCAGATAATCTCTCAGTGTTCATGTCTTTGCTGAGGAGTAGATAAAGCAAAATGGCAAGAGAGATGACTTCCAGCCCTAGAGCTATGACCCTTTGAGAATGTCAAAGCACACAAAATGGGGAGGAGGGGGCTGTTTTTTCATAGTACTGGCCAAGAACATACTTCCCAAGCTGCCTCATTCCCTCAAAGGGTTGATTATTCCCAGAGAGTATCTTCCTGGATGTGTCCATTTGCAAACTATATACAACATTTTAACCCACCCCAGGGTAGGTTAGAGAGCTGCTTTATTGGCTAATATACATTTGCTCTCCTCTTATGCTCCTTAGGGTTACATTCCTAAGACCAATACTTTAATTATTATAAAGTATCCTAGCTAGACATTGGCCTTAAAGAAAATCTATTACCAAACTTTCCAACTTTGTATTAATGTCTATGTCATTCTCTGAATCAGCGCTGGAGGGCAGCATTGTGCTGTATCTCCAGATACTGATTCAGGAGATTGGATTCTCAGGAGCCTGTTAGCCTGGTTGTTTTGCAAATGAAAGGGGCTGTGTTCACTGAAATTTTATAAATGGCCTTCTATATCGGATCAGATCTTTGTAAATCCACAGTTTATTATTTTTGGCCCAGAGTCTCCCTGCAAGAACACTGAGGGTTTCATATTTGGGGTTGGATGGGAGGAGGGTTACCACTGAGCTCAATGGTTAGCTTTTGTTTGAAGAGGCAGTATATAGTTAAGAAAATTGGTGGGAATCAGTTTATTTGAAGCTCATAAAACAACTAAAGTATCAGTCGAGCATCTATTGTATAGATGTGGAAAGCTCTCAAAGCACCTATATTATCTGGTATTCATTTTCTTAAATCAATATTTAAAAGGAAAGCTTGCTAATCAGAAAATGTTAACAGGTGAAATAGCTTGTAAAATACTGTTGTAAAATTATAAAATAGACTAATAAGAAGAATCAAGTCTTAAGTATCTATAACCAACATATGAGAGACTATGAAAAAAAAAGGAAGAAGGGGAAAAACATAATGGTCAATAGATTATTTTATAGTAATCCCAAATGTCTGGCCCCTGTTGTATCATCCTCAAAAGGGAGATCACATCTTAAGAGAGGCACCAGGACCCCAACATGGCCTCATCTTCAAATGTGCAAAAAATGATTCATGGATAGAATGGAGATCAGAGGAAACTAGCTTACTGAACTTCAGATCATAAGAGAAACAAATAAAACAATTGCAGTAATCAGCTACAATTGAAAATAAGAAAAAAAGAAAAATAGGGGTCCTCAAAACCCAGCAATTGAGATAGCAGAACAACATTGCTTGGGTGGTGGAATAATATGGTAATATTCCATAGAATATAAACTCCTTGAGGGCAGGACCTGCTTCCTTTTTACTTTTGTATCCTGGTGCCTAGCACATCAATGAGATAATGATCACATGTGATCATAATAATTGTAAAATGTTTGGTATAATATAAATATGATTCTTGTTACTGTTATTAAGTGTTTGTTGAATTGAATTGGATTTGACTTTGGTATCAGAAGACCTGAGTTCAAATTCCTAGTCTGTCAATCTATATGATCCCTTGGGGCATGACGCTTCAGTTTTCCAGGTCTCAATTTTATTATCTATAAAATGAGGGAGTTGGACTAGAACATAATATTTAAGAGAATTTCTCCCCAGTGCAGCAAAAATCAAAGAGAGCAACACTGAAGCATGAGGGGAAAAGCAGTGAAGTGAGAGAGAGAGACAAAGAAATAGAATCAGAGATTGAGTTGAAAGGGACCTCATCAATCAACTTGGTCTGACACACAAAAGGGATCCCCACTATAAGACACCCAACAAGTTAACATAGAGTTCCTTGAGGGTAGGACTCTTTGGGCCTCCCTTTATATCTCCAGTGCTTAGCACAGGGACACTTAATTTTGACTGCCAAGTGATCATCTAACCACTGCCTAAAGACCTTCAGTGAGGGGAAGTCTCCATCTCTTATGGCACTCCATTCCACTTTGGACAGATCTGATGAGTAGGGATTTTCCCTGAGATCAAGCCTCTATTTTGCCTCTTTTTCTATTTCTATCTATTGCTTGTACTTCTGCCTCCTAAAGTCAAATAAAATAAATCTAAACTCTCTTCCTTATAACAGTCTTTAAATACTTCAAGTTTGCTATCCTATTCCCAAGTCTTCTCTTTTTTTTCCAGATTAAACAGACCATTCCTTCAGCTGATGATTTTTTGACATGGACTTAAAACCCTTTACCACCCAAGTTGGACATTCCAATCTAAACTAATGGCATCTAGAACCAAACACAATATTTCAGAAGTAGGAGGATTCCAAAGGGAAGAAGATGAAAATAAGAAATATGAAAAGGGGAGCAAGTGAGGAGAGAAGGAAATAGCAGGAGTATAAAGAGAAGTCAAGTGACAAAGGAAGTGCAAGAAAATAAGTGGGGGAGGATGAAGCAGAGGGAATGGAGGAGGAAAGGAAGGAGACAGAAGGGGAAAGGAACAGATGCAAGGCATGCAAACTGGGAAGCTACCCCATATGTTCCTACTAGTAAAAATAAATGCTGAAAATAAAACCACAGAAATTTTTCCTTAAAATTTAGATTATTTTTCTCTAAAATAAAAATGAAAAGAGAAAATTGGAACACAGTATCTTCTAGTTCTAAGTCCTATAGTCCCTTGAAAATATATCAAAAAATCTTTTTCACAGACACTGCAAAAGCAACTTTTTGGTGGAATCTTTTTAAAATTGTCACCAGATCTTGAGGATAGTGTGGCAGGCTGAGGGAACACTTCACCCTGCACCTCAGGGATGTTTCTGGTGTTTGGAAATACATTAATGAAGCCCCAGTGTGAAAAAGTCGTTCAGGAAGAACTAAGAGGATCTCCAGTTTTTCCAATCTGATGCTTATCCAATTCTTTATTAGGACCCATCATAGTATGATATTAAACAGATCCCTCAGCCAACTTAAGTGCCACCTTATACTATGGTGTTCCCAATAAGCCTTTCTTGGAACAGAAATGTCAGAAATAGCATCCAATTTGGAGTTTAATAGAATGATCTCTACTCTTTACTGGTCAAATGATGGCCTCTCTCTGAGTTTCAATTTCCTAGTCTGTAAAATGGGTAATTTAATTTGTACCACCTACTTCATAGGGATATTATAAAAAGTCATATAGGATCATTTGTGCAAAAGATTTTTATAAACCTTTTTTTTTAAACTGCTATTTGATATCCTGGTAAGTTGAAAGAATAACCATCAACAAGAGAAAACATGGTATAGTGAATAAAAAGCTGCACTCAGACTCAGGAAGACTTGATTTCAAGTTAAACCTGTGAGCCATACTACTGGTTTTGTGATCCTGGGTAAGTCTCTTAACTTCTCATTATTCTTAACCAAATCTCTAAGACACTGACTTGTATCTGATAGAGTCCCTAGCTCTCAATTGAGTAAGTGAAATAGGTGCCAATAATAGAGAACGATGTTTTTGAGACAAGCAATTAGGCCCTTTACTGTAAATACTAATTGTTAATACAGTTGGGACAAAAACAATTTACAAGATCTACAATGCAAACAGCTTCAAATGAATGCCTTTCATACATTAGGCTGTGAGCTCCTTGAGAGAAAGACTCTGGATTGAATTGTTTTTGTTGGGTTTTGTTTTGATTTTGATTTTTCATTTTGGTTTGGTTTGGGGTTTGGCCTTTCTATGTATCCCCAGCCTTAGCACAGTGTCTGGCATGTGAAAATGCTTGTTGATTTAAGAGTAGATAGCATCAATGTTTTGTTATTACTGGAATCACCTACTCTGGAAGGATATATTTCACTTCTTTTTTCCTCTGCTCGATGCATTATACACTGGATCAGATCATGTTAAATAATGAAATGTGTAGTATCATCTTCTCCTTGAATGCAGTAGACTTCGTCCTCCTTTCATCAATCACCAGGGACTTTGGCAGTTTTTAGTCAACATTTTGAAGGACCCATGAATCAAAAGCTTTCTAAAAGTAATGCTTTTTCAGTTTCTAAATTTATTCATTTTTAAAATGCCATTTTAAATAGAGACTATATCAACAAGGGCAATGACATTAAATTTGGAAACTAAGACATTATTTTAAAATTGATGAAAACCAGCAATGATGAGACTACATAAGTCTTTAGCAGTTATTAATAGGAGATAAAAATATTTCTGTATCTTAAATTTTCAAGGACCAATTTTCCAAAATATTTCTGTATATTAAATTTTCAAGGACCAAACTTCCAAAATTCCCAATTTTTCTTCCCCTTGCCCTGGGAGAAAATGGATGCTTTGGAATTCTTTCTAAACTAAGGTTGCCACAAGAGAATCTAAGATTAAAGGCCCCTGAGTAGGCTGGAAGCAGATGCATTGAGACATGATTCCACAGGGGCCTATTGATCTTATCCTTACTTGTCTCTAGGCCTTGTGCTGTGCTCCCAACTCCAGAGCTGAAGTGATGAATCAATTTTAAATGGACTGATAGTTTTACTTTGATTCCCACTGATATTTATTACTGGCAGCAGCAGCAGGATGCTAACGCTATCTTGGTAACATAAACACCCAGACTTTCCCTCACAGAGTCTTCCGTCACTAAGATGCTAAGAGTTCAGGACAAATCTCATGGCTGATTTTGTTTTTAGGTTTTTGCAAGGCAATGGGGTTAAGTGGCTTGCCCAAGGCCACCCAGCTAGGTAATTAAGTGTCTGAGGTCAGATTTGAACTCAGGTACTCCTGACTCCAGGGCCGGTGCTCTATCCATTTCGCCACTTAGCTGCCCTCATGGCTGATTTTTAAATCATCAATTTTTAAAAAATGAGAAAGTCATAAGATCATTTATGGGTTCAGTTCGATGTTCTAGCTACTATACAGAGCCCTACTTTGAAGCAAGATATAACATTCTACAAAATGGAGTGAAAACCAAATTAAAGTGGATAATTGGTAATAATTTCCAAAGGAGTATGCGGAATGTTACTTCTATAGTCTTACTGAGGAGGGGAGCAGAATTATACTGGGGAAATTATTCATACATTTTGCAGTACCAAGGGTTAAACTTCTGGACCTTGGTTTTCTCATGTATACACTGTGGAAGTTTATGGCAACTATTTCAAAGATTTGTTGTGAGACTCTAACAAAATTGATGTTGTTCATCCTTTGTTTTTGAAGAGGATCAATGGCATCATCATGTTGGGATAAAATAGTAGATGATGGATGATGACTTCTGAGAGAACTGGTTTTAAGTGAGGCAGAATTGTACAAAGTTGTGAGCCTCACTCTCTCCTCCTGCATTATTGAACTTCAGTGGTATGACAAAAGTCAAGACAACTGGGATGCAGAGGATGACCTTAAAACATCTTCAATGTCTGACCAAGACCTAAATACTTCACAGTACCTTCTTCATCTGCCTTCATGGCCTTTGGAACAAATTGTTCTCACCTGTATATTCCACCAGGAAAGTCTTCACATGCTTGAGATAAACATCCTCCTAACTTACTGAGGATTTTGAGGCTTGTCCATTACCCTCACCCTGGCTTAGCCTGATTTTGCCATGTTGCAGCCATTGCACATACTGCAGCTTCTTCATAATATAAATATGTGCTACTATTATTTTGCACCCACAGTCACTATCAATTGCAGACTTCTATTCATTTAAGTATGTTATAGAGAAAACCTTTTAGTTAATGGTTTGTGTTACTTTATGGAATTAAGTAATAAAATGTCATATCTTTTTAAATGACCTATAATTCAGACTTCATACTAATTGATTGCCCTTTCCTCAATTCATCTGAATTAATGGGTTATTAGTCTGCATTCTCCCTCAACTTTTTTCTTTCTTGTCTTTGTTTTTGTTTTGCATTGCATTGGCTTAATGTCTTTAAAGTATTTCAAATAGTTTTAAAAAGAGGTACAAATTTTTACACATTATACCCAAGAAACAGATCTTTGTGTACTAGGTACATATCATTTATATAATGAAAAGAATTGTCTTTATCCCCATATATTTACCTGGGAGACCAATTGATCCTGGCAAGCCTTTGGGTCCTCTTCCAGGAGGTCCTCTCTCACCCCTTTCACCCAAGTCACCTGCAATAAATTAACAAATGTTATTTTTCTATACACTTTTTCCAGGGAAAAAAGAAAACCTTACGTGTTTAGAGCACTGAAAGTCAAGGAGTTAGCTAACAAGGAGTTAGCTGTTGCCAAACTAGATGACATTTTAAAGCGTATTAAGATACTTAGGATGAGGCATCCTCTAATGCAGAGGTATCAGACTCTAATCTGCACTGAATACAGATTAAAATATAATTGGGAGATATTTAACAAAATAAACAAAAATAAAACACAGATACTGTTCATTTGAAGTTTTCTAAGTCAATATGGAGTCCCTAGGGATCCATTTCTCTGAATTTTATACCACTGTCTATAGTAGATGGAGAACAGGTCTTGAAACCAGGAAGTCCTTAGTTCAAGACGGCATTAATGACTGAGTAACTCTAGACAAATTGCAATCTCCCTGTACTGATGTCTATTCTCTAAGACTGCAAATTACAGACAGGGCACTGACCTGTTTCTTTTTCTAAGAGTTCCCTAGAAATACTGATAAGAAGTGTAGTGGATAGAGTGATGCTCCTAGAATTAGGAAGTACTGAGTTCCAGTCTAGTCTTAGATTCTTACTTGCTGTGTGATTCTGCAAAAGTCATTTAATTTCTGTTTTCTTCGGTTTCCTCAATTATAAATTGAGGACAATAACAGATAATAATATCTACTCCATAGAGTTGTTGTGAGGATCAAATGAGATATTCTTTGTAAAAGGCTTTGCACAATGTCTAGTATATTATAGGTACCTAATAAATGCTTGCTTCCTTCCTTCCTTTTCTATACCAGTAAAATCACACAACCTGTCTTTCTTTCTCCCTCATAAATGATGGGATATTCTAAGTTCCCCATTATTAGGAAAAATATTTTGAGTTATTTTTCTAGTCATGATAGGGTCTCACTGAGCCATCCACATTTGGTCAATAGAATACATTTGCAAGACAGCTTGCCTAGGGCTAAGGTTAAGCTTCTCTGTAAAACAAAACCAATATCCTGGAAGCCAGTGCCTTGTTGTCCTTGGCAGTATCTGCCATGTAAGAGCAGACAGGCCATAAACATCTCTGTAATCTCAAGTGATGTATTTTCTTCTGATTATATTATACAGAAATAGTCTGAAACAAGTAGAGTTACTTTTTTCCCCTTTCTACTTCTGTTTTATGTCAGGTTCATTCACTCTCAGGTTATAATCCACTTCATTTGGCAAGCAAAATTAATGAATACCTCACCAAAAACCAGAAAAGGAAATCAAACCATGACTACCTCCAGTCACTCCATTCCTGCAGTTTTCTGTGACATTAACATAAATGTTTAAATAACAATAATAGGATTTATGCAACATCTACCATGAGTCATGCATGAGGCTAAATGCTTTATAAGAGTTCACTCACTTGAAATTTACAGAAAGAGAAAAATGCCATTATTATTATTATTATTATTATTATTATTATTATTATTATTATCATTATCATTATCATTATTATCATCTCCATTTTATAATTGAGAAAGCTAAGGCAAATAGAGGTTAAGTGACTTTTGCCCAAAGTCACACAGCTAATATCTTAGGTAGGATGAAAACAGCTCTCTCAAAGGTTCCATCCAGTTATGTCTGTATACGTACATATACATTTTTAAATGCATACATGCATGAGTGCATACACCTATTCATTGTGGGGTGTGCATAGACATGTATGTGTGTTTTTATTCCTCCTCCACATGTGTGGGTTCAATGTATATATGTTTTTGAATATGTCTATGTGTCTTTATATGTATGCATATTCAAATCCTCATAATCTGTAACATTAAAGTGAAGGTTTATATACCCATGATGCTTCTGTTTTAGTTCTGCTCACTCTGGTATAAGGATTTTTCAGAATGAAATGCCTATCTTTTCAAAATCATTTTAATTAAGAACCCAATTATATAATGTAAGTGGAAGAGAAGGAACCTCTTCTTCTTTCAAATGAGCTCCAATCTTTTAGACCTGGTTATTTTCCATAGATTATCTAGATGATGATGTTACATTAAGATATTGCAATTATCCTTTTAAAAACCAACAGCTAAGAAGCTACTTCAACATTAGCAATTTAAATGTTACATCAGCATCATTCTTGAAGTTTGCTTCCAAAGGACTAGTACCCACAGGAGACAGGAGATAGGAATTATAAATTAAAATGGAGTTTTCAGTTGAATTCTAAAGTCTAAATTTATTTCCACACTCAATCTTGAAGACTAAGTTGATTTTATACAATGAATTCCAAGGAAGCAACCTGCTAACCTTAATAATGCCCTTGTATCTATGCCACTGAGCTCAAAATTAACTGATAATGAGGTCATGTTATGTGAACTCTAAGACAGAACCACATTACTCTAAATTCACTACAAAACAAGGAAGAATAAGGCTTCCAGATAGCCTAGGGTTCAATGTGACTCTAAACCCTAGGCAAGCCTCCTTTTTAGGATCTTGCAAACCTGCCTCTGAACAAGACAGGAACAACAGGAATTCATTAAGTACATACTTTGTGCAGAATACTATGGCATTAGGAGAGACACAAAATTGAGTTAAGATAGAATAATTTGGGGTGACTAGGTGGCACAGTGGATAGAGCACCAGCCCTGGAGTCAGGAGTACCTGAGTTCAAATCCGGCCTCAGACACTTAATAATTACCTAGCTGTGTGACCTTGGGCAAGCCACTTAACCCCATTGCCTTGCAAAAAACCTTAAAAAATATAGAATAATTGCCTTTCTGGAGCTTACAGTCTAATAGAAAGACCAAACAAAAAATAATAAATGATAGGTGCATAGGGTGAGCTGTGAGACTATACTCCATGAGACCAAAGGGTAAAAGTTTTTACAAATTGATAGAGGAGAGCGGAGGGCAGAGCCAAGATGGCAGTGTAAAGGCAGGATTTCCCTGAAACTCCTTCCCCCCAAAACTCCAAAGACCATAAAATTATGGCTCTAGCCAAAATTTAGAGGGGTAGAACCCACAGAAAGACTGAGTGATACATTTTCCCAGTCCAAGACAACTTAGAAGTTCTGTGGAAAAGCCCAGGGATCACCAGGAACAGCTTAAAGGGGCAGTGAGAACCTGCAGCAGGAATTGGGGAAGCCAGCCTGCAGCCCACAGACAGTAAGGGAGTAGGGGGGAGATTGCAGAAATCTCTGCTCTCCCCGGGGCAGGACTCTGCTGTTTGCCCACACTCAGATCCAGGTTGCAGATTGGGCTTCCATACTAAGATAGCTGAGCAGGGACCCTCCTCACAGCTCCAGGGCAGAGGGCAGTGCTGTGGCCATCTACATGTCAAAGCACAGGCAAGAGAGCATAAGACCTTGGAGGAATAAAGGTTCCAGTGGGGGATTCAAAAACCTCCAAAGCCTTAGAAGTGTGGTAAATTAGTCTTAGGTTGAGGAAATGAGCAAACAACCAAAAAAGAAGAATATGACCATAGAAAATTACTTTGGTCCCATGGAAGATTCAGAAGATGACAAAATCAAAGCTTCTGAACCCAAAACCTCCAAGAGAAATAGAAAATGGACTCAGGCTATGGAAGGGCTCAAAAAAGACTTTGAAAAGCAATTAAGGGAGGTGGAGGAAAAATTGGGAGGAGAAATGAGAGCAATGCAGATGAATCATGAAAACCAAATCAGCAATTTGGTGAAAGAAATACAAAAAGAAATTGAAGAAAATAATATGTTAACCAGTTTAGACCAAATGGAAAAAGCAAAACAAAAAAAAAAAAAAAAGACAAATGAGAAGAATGCCTCAAAAAGCAGAATTGGCCAGCTGGAAAAGGAGATAAAAAAGCTCTCTGAAGAAAATAACTCCTTCAAATGTAGAATGGAACTAAAGGAAGCTAATGACTTTGCAAGAAATCAGAAAGAAATAAAACTCTTCAAAAAAAAAAGCCAAAAGTTAGAAGAAAATGTGAAATATCTCATTGGAAAAACAATCAACCTGGATCTGTTGATCCAGAAGAAATAATTTAAAAATTATTGGGTCACCTGAAAGTCACAACCAAGAAAAGAGCCTAGACTTCATTTTTCAAGAAATAATACAGCAAAATTGCCTTGAGATCCTAGAAGCTGAGGGTAAAATAGAAATTGAGGGAATTCACCAGTCATCTCCTGAAAGAGATTCCAAAAGAAAAACTTCCAGGAATATTATAGCCAAATTCCAAAACTTCCAAGTCAAAGAGAAAATATTAAAAGCTGCCAGAAACAAACGATTCAACTACTGTGGCTCTATAGTCAGGATTACACAGAATCTAGCAGCATCTACATAAGGGTTTGTAGGGATTGGAATATGATATTCTGGAAGGCAAAAGATCTTGGTTTACAACCGAGAATCAACAACCCAGCAAAACTGAACATCCTCTTTCAGGGGAAAAGATGGACTTTCAATGAAACAGGGGACTTTCAAACCTTCCTAATTAAACAACCAGAGCTGAACAAAAAGTTTGGATCTTCAAGTATAGGGCTCCGGTGAACCATAGAGGGGGTGGATGAGAAGGACTAACTATGAGGAACTTAATGATGTTGAACTGTTTGTATTCCTGTATGGGAATACAATATCTTTATTGATAACTTATATGAATTTTCTCATTTATAAGAGCTGTTAGAAGGAGCATATATAGACAAGGCACAGGAAGGAGTAGAATATAATGGTATAATATAGTAAAAAGATGGAGTCGATGGGTGATAAAGGAAAGTACTGGGAGGAAGAGAAAGGAGAGGAAGAAGGGGCTAAGATATTTCACATAAGAGTCAAGAAAAAGCTTTTTCAATGGAGTGGGATGGGGGAAGGCAAGGGGGAATGAGTGAGCCTTCATTCTCATGAGAAATGGCTCAGAGAGGAAATAACATACACACTTGATAGGGTATAGAAATCTATCTTACCCTAAAAAAAATGAGAAGAAAGTGATGGGATGAAGGGGAAGGGGGTGGGCCGGGAAGGGGGGGGAAGGGGGAAATAGGTGACAGAAGTGAAGGAAGATTGTGGTAGAGGGTACTCAGATACAGCACACTTTTGGACAGGGACAAGATGAAAGGAGAGAGAATAGAATAAATGAGAGTGGGGGAGGAATAGAGTGGAGAGAAATACAGCTAGTAATAGCAACTGTAGGAGAAATATTGAAGCAACTTCTCTGGTGGACTTATGATAAAGAAGGCAACTCACCCCAGAGACAGTCCCATTGGAATCTGAACATAGACCAAAGTATATATATTTTTTCTCTCTCACTATTCTTGAGGTTTCTCATCTTTTTTTTGGGGGGGGGGTTATTCTCATAACAAGATTATTGTAATATTATAAAAGAAAAAAAAGAGTGGAGCAGACCAGGAAAACTTCATGAGGGAGGGAGTATCTGAAATGGATTTTAGAAGATGGATGGATAGGAATTCATCCAATGAAGAGAAAGAGAATAATAAACAGGCAGAGGGACATGGTGACAGGGAAAGGTACATCAAGTGAGAAAGAAAGATGGAGAAGTAGAAAAAATATAATGACATATGGATAGAGCACTGTCCCTGAGTTCAAATATGACTTCAGGCAATAATTACCTTAGCTGTGTGACCTTGGGCAAGTCACTTAACCTTATTGCCTTGCAAAAACAAACAAACAACAACAACAACAACAAAAAGATATGACAGAGACCGAGAAACATAGTATGTGAGAGAGAGAGAGAGAGAGAGAGAGAGAGAGAGAGAGAGAGACAGAACATTCCAGATATGGGAACATGGGTCAAAGTCATTATGTTCAAAGGACAGAGATAAGTTCAGTTTGGTTAAATCATAGAATACAAGGAGAGCAGTAATATAAGTCAAACTAAGCAGGTAGGTTGATACTGAATTGAGGATATGAGGCAAAGGTCTTAAAATTTTAACTGATAAATAATAGGTAGCTACTTCAGATTTTTGATTGGAGGCATCTCAGCTCTACAGAGAAAAGAGAGGGTTTTGTTTGTTTGGTTGTTCATTTCAAATAGCCATTATGGGAGCTTTTTTGGCAAAGATACTGGAGTGGTTCACCATTTCCTTCTCCAGTTTATTTCACCCATGAGGAAACTGAGATAAACAGATTTAAGTGACTTGCTCAGGGTCACACAGCTAGTAAGTATCTGAGGACAAACTTGAACTCAGGTCTCCCTGAGTCCAGCATTCTATCCCCTGTGCCACCTAGCTGCCCTGAGAAAAGGTTAATTAGGAAAATACTATACTGGTTCAAACAAGTGATAATAAGGTGGGCAGCAATAGAAATAAAGAGAAGATAGATGCAAGAGTAGACAAAAATCAACAAAAAGTATTAACTAGTTATATATGTGAGAGGTAAGATATCATTCAAGACAAAAGTCAAGGATATGCCTTTCTAGTGTCTGTTCCATCTAAGAATGTTTCTTGTGACAGGTCCAAGGTGAAATTTACTCTGAGTAAGGGACATAAAGATATACCCATCCCAAGTAGAAAAACAGCTATCTGGGAACATTCTTTAAAACTTTAAAAAGTTCTCATCAATCTAGATTTTCTATTCTTTTCCATCTTTGCAAGTTATAATTGACACTCCTGTTCTCTATGAAGAGATTAACACTGAAGCTAGCATTCTTCACAGTTATGATATGACATGTTTTTTCCAAATATGAATCTACATATTGACACTTCCTTTTGACTCATACCAAGATGTCTAAAATGAAAATCATGCCTAAAAGATCTTAAAGTCAATATAGATAATGAAAATTTTAAAATAATACTAATACTAATTAATAAGACTAATTGAATACTGTGCTTACTTCAAAAGCAAATATGCTAAAAGAAAAAGACTAATATAGAATCAACAGAAATGATACAAAAAATACCTCCAAGAGTTTGAAACCTGCTTTTATGTGCCTTATGTTCCTAGTTCCCAATAGGCAAAGCAAAGGAAATATTAATGTGATGGGTCCTATCACACCCATGAAATGGGTGGGACAAAACAATTCCTCATCTATTATAGGGAACCAAAATGTTCATTTAATATTAATTCAATGGAGGTGGAGATGGAGTAGGCATTTAATATATGTTTATTAAATAAATGATTGAGAAACAGTGAGTTACAGATATAATTTCTCAAGACCAATTATATTAAAAGTTCTCCTAAAAGATGGTAAAGATGTATAGCATATAGATAGAATAGAATGTAAGTGCAAAGGGTATGTATTTTGGTTCTAAGATACCTTTAAAATACCATATACATATATATATGTATATCTATGTATATATATATATATATATATATATATATATATATAATGTCAATAAAAAACAAAGTAATTTACAAGCATTCTTAGGCTAAAGGGCTTTGATGCTAATTTGTACTGACTTCTAAAGCAGAAACTACCATCTCCCAGAAAAGAAAAGTAAAAATTAAGGGAGGGGGTATTTCTGGGTTTTTCTTTCTTGGATTTCATTTATTTTCCTTTTTTTTTTTTGAGATGTTAAGACATGGCTTGAATAGATTACAGTACACTGCACAAAGTCTTTTAGTCCTTGGGAGGAAAAAACAGAATTCCTACAAGGAGTCTTTTGAAAAGGGGTTCTAAATAAAGTGACAAAGTGAGAATAAACCACAAGTTAAATATTCATGAAGTCTCTTCCCTCCAAGTCATCATTCTTTCTGAATTTGGCTGTGAAAATCCAGAAAATGTCAGTAATGCTAAAATCTATATCCCCTCTCATTTGGAGTGCCTTGGGCTAAAAGCCTAAACTCTTAGTATAAGAACAGACCTTAAGATATATTTGGGATATAAACTTTAAGGATTTTAGAACATAGGAGGATTTATGCTAAAAACAAAGCCTTGTTATGTTTATAGACCATTAAGTAGGAATTTAAAGTAATTCACAAATGGGAAGGGTTATCTTGAAAGAGAAACTTGACCTCCATCCCTTAATCCAATCACCCATTTTTCAAAGGAAAACAGAACAGGTTTTGGGAAAGAAATGGCATTACCCATATTCAGGGAAGTCACTAAGAAAAATGTAAATTTCTGGAATAAGAATATCCTTAATGGATCAAAGCCTTTTTCGAAGATGCCAAGTATCTTTGGTTGCTTAGAATTCATATCACAAATCAGTAGATCATTTGGAAGGAAAGCAGCTATTTCATCATTTGACATTTGAATTGGGTTTTGGTGGCATTTGCTAATATCTCTATATAGATGGAAACCTTTTTCTATATTAATTGGGGTTCCTGGCCTACTCTCATCTTACCTGTTGAAGCCACATGTCAGGACTGCAGAGAAAGGAGCTACTTTGGAAGCAGGCAACTCACAGCCCCTGCATCCTGAACAATTCCATCACCTCAGCTGTAGAACAAACCTCTCTCAGGGACACATACATTAAATGAATGAGGATGGGACTTAAGGAAAGACAATCAGTGACTGACCCAGTTAAAGCCCTGCCTCCAAATACTTCCATTTCCTTTTGTCCAAACAAAATGGGCCTTTGCCTATCTGCGGCTTTCTATAGAAAGTAGAAACCTGAAATATGTTCTGTCCCTTTCAGAGATCAACTGAGAAATTATTAGTGTTCTAAAGGGCACCCAGAGGCTCTCCACAATGTGGTGTGGTCCAGCAGATCAAACTGAGGAAATAATCTATCACTGGGAAATGGAGAACACAGGAAATGGTTTGCCAAGTGAATAGGGGACCTGGCTGCTCAGCCCAGTATCTAAGATTGAGTATCCAAATTAAGCTTATCCCTCTTGGAGAAAATGCTTTAGCATCTTCAGGATGAATCCGTTTCCTCAATGTGCTTTGTGACCAACCTCTGAAAACTCAGAAATCTTGGCAATTTACCAGATCTACAAAGGAGTCCCAATTAAACTCCCTTGTTTTGATGAGCAGTTTTGCACCTGCAAAAAAATCACACATGTAATTAACTAAATTACTCCAACTTGAGAACCTGGTTAGCCGACTGCACCAGTAATTCACTCTTACATCCACAGAAACAGCTTGCTTGCTCTTTGACGATTTACACCATAATATTTACTGCTAATTGGAGCAACACATTAAAGAAATTATTTTCCTAGTTTGTGATGATATATCTTTCAGGTGTTCCTAAGAATGCAACCTTCACTCAGGGTTGTCCCTTGGGTGGAAGAGCAACTCAAGGTTTTATTTTTCTCTATAAACCAGTCAGCACATTTACACACCAATCTAGTACAAATACAAGTAGTTACACATATATGTGTGTGTGTATGTATAGATATAGACATATATATATATATATATAGATATAGATATATATAGATATATATATAGATATGCACCAAATAGCAAGTGACCTACAGGTTTAACCTTATGAATGCCTAATATATTTTGCTATTCTATTTTCTATAATATAATGGATCATAGGATGATAAATTTAAAAGTAATAAGAAGCTTAGATGATATCAAGTTTAGCTCTGTCTTTTTATAGATGAAGAAACTGAGACACAAAGGTTTAAGTAATTTGCTCAGGTTCATACAACTGATAAAGTATCTGAGGCAAGATCTGAACCCAGGTCTCCTGATTTCCAGCAGTATGTCTTATTCATTATGCCATGCCTCCATGCAATATAAGTGACTTTAAACTGACTTTAAAAAATGGAAGAGAGAAAACTCCATTAGATAAAGGAAATGTTAATATGATGGACCACAATTCATCCATGAACTAGGTGGGCCAAATAATTCCTTATCTATCAAAGAGTCAATAAAGAGTTCATTCAATATAAATTTTCTGGGGAGAGGGGGAGGAGTACATGGTAGTCATCTAATGTTTAAGCAATGAATGACTGAATAATGCTAGGATCTCTAATATGATATCTCAAGCTCAATTACTAAACCTTCTTACTCCCAAATCATGGAAAAGACTTGTCAGTTCCTAGCTCTTCACCACCTGAATTCTGTCTCCTTTGTTATCTCATTCTCTCCTTCATTTGGGTCCTCTGACACTCCTTAGCCCTCTTCCTTTATCTTTCTATATACTTTACCTCAACAAATTATTCACTCACTCCCATGGCATCAAATAACCATCTCTATGCAGATAATACATATCGATCACTATAGAGGAGGTATCTGATGTTATCAGAGAGAGCCCTTAGTTTGCTGGGGGAGACAATGAATATAGAAGGTAAGAGTCAAGGATAGGAGTGTGCATGTATTTGTGTGTGTTTGTGTGTGTGTGTGTGTGTGTATGTATTTAGATATAGATATCTTTGTTATTATTGTTTAGTTGTTTTCAGTCATATCTGACTCTTCATGACCTCATTTGGGATTTTCTTTGCCTTTTCATTTGCCATTTCCATCTTCAGTTCATTTTACAGAATAGGAAAGTGAGGCAAATAGATTAAAGTGACTTGTCCAGGTTCACACAGCTAGTAGGTAGATACTCAGGAAGAGAAGTGTTCCTGACTCTAGGACTGGAACTCTATCCACTGTGCCATCTAGCTGCATGTGAATATTTGTATGTGTGTGTATAAAAACATACACACACACACACACACACACACACACACACACACACATATATATATCTGGATATATATATATATTTGTTGTTGTTCATTCATTCCAATCATATACGATTCTTCATGACCCCGTTTGGGATTTTCTTGACAAAGATACTGGAGTATCCTTCTCTAGCACATTTTACTGAGGAGGAAACTAAAGCAAACAAGGTTAAATGATTTGCTAAATGTCACATAACTAGTAAGTGACAGAGGCTAGATTTGAACCTGGGAAGATGAGTCTTCATAAGTCTAGGCTCAACAGTCTATTCACTGTGTCAATAGAATGGAGCAGCTAGAATATAGATATATGCAATGCATATATACATACATCATTGTGTGTGCATGTGTGTGTCTGTGTGTGTGTGTGTGCATATGTGTAGGAACTGGCTAATAGGGATTCTATTTTTGCATTTTCCCTTGTAGAGAACTCTAGGTCTTCTAGGAAAGGAAATTCTCTTCACTGATACATGCTCTCTACCATACAATGCCTGCCTGGGGCACCAAAAGGTTAAGTGACTTGATCAGGATCACAAAACCAGTGTATGTAAGAACTTAGACCTTTCTTATTCTGAAACAGGCACACTGTCCTCTATACCCCACTTTGTCTCTTATAGATGTGGGATTGGGAGTAACCTGATGACCTAACACCACATCAAATCCGACATGCCCCAAGCTAAAGTAATTGATCCTTCTTCCAATTCCTCTAGTTCTAATTTCATTTTCTTTTTATTTCATGTCTTCCAACCATCCTCAGAGTCTATATGTGCAAGCCATTTTATCTGAACCTCTATTATTGCCTATTAATTATTCTCTTCTTTTACCTCTTAGACTTTACAACTTCAAAGCATAAAGTGCTTTCTTCTTTTTACTTATATCACCAGCCTCAGTTTCTAGATTGAGACTTTGTCCCAGACCATAATGTACCCCTCCCATCCATCCCAGCCCCACACACATACACACAAGTCTTAGATGGGGTAGACAAACAATACCTGGTTCTTCCTCTTTTATAATCTGGATCCCATGTCACAGTTCTAAAAGGGTAACTGGTTCCTGGTCTCCATCTCTAGCCTCTTCTGAAACCTTGAACCAGGATTTATGCCCCAAGCCCCACTCTCTGCCTCTGACCATGGTTTTTGCCTCCCTCTTCTGATAACCTCACATAGGTTCTAACTAAATATGGAAGATTCCACTGATTTTAAGATATTTGAGGAACTCCTTGACATCCTCAACTCTCTCTCCATATTCCTGGGCAGTGCCCTAACAGGGAATGACTTTATTCCCTGTTACAGGTCCTACAGGCCAGAGCAAAAATCCCGTTTTCTGGGTATAGACCTGATCAAACTATCCTAAGACTTCTGGCCATATTCTTATACAAAACTGTATAAAGGAGTTTTATGGTGATTCTCTTTGGTTTCATTCATCAGTTCTTCCTCTGGTACCTTTTAAATCATTACTAGGAAGTTTCTTAGGGGAGGTAAACTCAATTATTAACCTTTTATATTGTCATCTTTCCTTCCCTACCACCAAAAGAAACCTATCCCTTCTCCTGAGTATTTCCATTATAATGTTGTTTTCATTGTTGAAAATGTCCCTCTTTTTCACTTCTGATATCTAATTACCATGTCTTATTCCAATCTCTTTCACAACCTTCTTTCTGTTCATGCTATCACCACCTGATATCAGGCCTATATCACCTCTTACCTGAACTACTGCAATGGGTGTCATTGCCTCTAGTCTATCAATTCTCCAATCTCTCCTTGCATAAATCATCTTAATGCACATCTCATTTAAATAACCCTATTATTGTCTGTAAAAATACAAACTTCTTGGTTTCTATTTTAACTCCTCAGCTCCACAAACTGGCTCCTATCTAACTTTCTCACTTCATATCACACTAGTCCCTTTTATACTCTCTGTATTAAATTTGAAATGATTTCCTAACAGTTTATAAGTCCATTCCCCAGCCTATTTGCCCAAATTATCCCCCATATTGTAAATATGGTTACTTGTTATGATTCTTCTATTCTTTTAAGACATGGTTCTGTGAAGTCTTCCCTCATCTTTCCAGATAAACTTAACTATCCTTTCTCAAATTGTGAAGGGATATGTGAATATGGGTAGATATTGTAGATATGGGTGTAAGAGGGAACAAGTACCTTCTTTTCTTACATGAATAAGTATAACACTTATCATTTATTGTTTCTATAAACAATACTAGATTACTCACCTTTAGGGCCTCTCAAACCAAGCTCCCCAGGAGGACCTTTAAGACCTGGGAGACCACGAGGTCCCACCTGACCTGGAAAACCATTCTCTCCTGGGGGCCCAGGTGGACCTGGTGGTCCAGGTCTTCCAGGCAGTCCAGAAGCACCTGAGTCAGGTCTCTTCAGACTAGCAGCCATTAGGGCTAAATTCTCTATTATAAAGAAAAGAAGAGTTTTCAATGCAAATGTGACTCAAATTAAAGCAAATATGAATTTCTTAGTCTATCTTTATATCAATCAGCATTTTTTTACACACCTTCTTTAGGCTAAGTGCTGAAAATAGAAGTTAAAAACAATAAAACAATCCTTCCTCTCAAAGAACTAACAAAAAATCTTCTTAACCAACAGTGAGAAATAAATCAAATCATAACTTCTTTATTATCTTTCTATTAGAAAACTCATTTTTCTAGTAGAGAGAGCACACAGGACAAATATCAGATTTTTTTTTTAACAAAAAGATGTTCTATAAGACTCAAAACATGGGGCAGCTAGGTGGCGCAGTGGATAGAGCACCAGCCCTGGAGTCAGGAGTACCTGAGTTCAAGTCCAGCCTCAGACACTTAATAATTACCTAGCTGTGTGGCCTTGGGCAAGCCACTTAACCCCAATGCCTTGCAAAAAAACCTAAAAACAAAACAAAACAAAAAGATTCAAAACACAACCGGAATCCTCCAGAAGTTTAAAAATGACTTAAATAAGTGACCAAGTATGAGTATGTGGCCAATGATCCTGGATAGGTGCAGGGGCCCAGATGAGTGCCAGAAAGTTTTTCAAAACAAAAACCCTGCCCACAAATTAATATTTAAAATCCACCCCAGATTTACCTCAATGTTTCAGTCATGCCTGATTCTCTTGACATCTAAGAATATTCTGGGAGTCAGGAAGTCTTTAGAAATAGCCTGTAATTTTAAGTTTTCTTGAAAATATTCTCCCCAAAGTCTTTTCATGCTTGAAATAGACAAGGAAATTAAAAATAACCTGCTTCATTGAGGCTGTCAAATTCCACCTTAAAAATTAATACCCTTTTGTACTTTTTTTTCAGAAGCCATTAAATACACTATGAATCTTCAACAAGATCATGAAGAACAATGCCAAACAAGGAAATTATCCCATTAACAAAATTAAAGACTCAGGAAGAGAATTGCTGTTAATGACAAAAGGAAATCTGCTTTTAGAAAAGTGAAAAAGAACATGATTTTAGAATTGAATAACTTTTTTTATAACTGTTGATATGGCTTAAAGAAAATAAGATTTGAAAAAAGCTGAGTAATTAGTGAAATCTTGAATTTGGCTCATACTATTTTATACATATTTTAGGGAAAGGAGGGTTAAATCGCGTTCATGTTCGACATGATTTTTTTAAAGAATTCAATAAAATGTCACTTCTCAGCCAAATTATAACATCAAAGTATCTAAACAAGATTTTACAAAGAAATACGCACAAGCAGCATATTTTATTGCATCTTTGGTTCTAGATAGTTTGCCTTTTTTTAATCTCTGAATTTCCAGTGTCCAGTTGTGTGTTTCACACATGTACATGTATGTGTTTAATTAGTATTGCCTGAATGGATTTTAATTCTAGGAATTTCCATATTTGTAAAAGTTGAATTACTAAAGATGACAGGAAAACAAGCAAGGGTATTTACAAAATCATGTATTCCAGAGAAGGTTTTTCTATCATAGAAGAGTTGCTTGCTGACTAGACTATAAGGAATAAGACCTCCATATCTCAGCTATGGACCATTTCTTAGGCTACCATTTCCTTTATGGGTTTAGAACCAATTTAGACAGACACCATGATTAAAGGTAGGCACACTTTGAATTTGGCTCAATTTTAAGATTTAGCAAATGTCATTTTCAGAAATTAATCACTATCAACATTTTCAGAAATTAATACTTAGAGATTACCTAAGAAGATAGGAACATTATTTAACCCTGAGTGAAAAATAAGATCTGTTGGCATTTTAATATCCCCATTAGCAGATTGGTATTCCATTTCTATTTGCAAACGATCCCCTGGTTTGGGGGAAAGCCATTTACAGTCTTTTTCAGGTGTATCACACTGAAATACTAGATGATAAGCTGCTGTAGGTCCTAGATTGGCTACACTCTCCTTTCTTTCTTTGGCTATCTTTGGCCTTTATTTGTTGGATTAAATTGAACCAAGTTGTAGAAGTTAAAAAAAGAAAAGAAGAGATAGAGATACCTCTCTTTCACAATATTCTAAAAATTCAGTTAGCTGACAATAGGAAGCAGAAAAATGCTATCTTTTTTGCAAATTATCCTCTTAACAAAGAGGCAGGAAAAAAAGGAAAAAAATTTAAATAGCAAAATTGCTTTCTCAATATATTCCCAGGGCACCAGCAGATTTTTAAATGCAAGACATCCAGAAAGCTAAATTATATTTCTGTGAGTTTATAAGATATTATTGATGGTGACATATTCAATAAAATAAGTTTGACATTGTTATCCGAATTCCACCTTCCTTAAAGCACAAAATAGTCAAACCATTGTAATGTATTTACCTTGCATAACTCTTATGCAGACCTGCTTAATATGCTGATCCGTTGGTGCTCTACCCTGGGACAGGAAAGAGAAAAGGCAGTTTATAGACAGAGCTATAAAGAAGGCACTGTTAAATTATGAGCTGACAAACACTGTCAGAGGGATAAGAGCTCAGGCATTCAGAATGACTATCTATATTATAGCTGCCACAAATAGCCCTTCTGGCAATAATAAACCTTTTTTTCATAAAATGGACAAATTCCTGTACATCTCAGGGGTTTAAAGTCATTTGATTCTGAACTTCCCAATCATGGAATACTTTCCATCAAGGAACATGTTACCCCAGGAGAATATCAAGCACTTATCTGCTGTCTGATGGGGTCACTTGTAATTTTTATCCTTTCTCTGAAGGGTGAGAAAAGCTAGGATTAAAGGGGAAGGAAACAGACATAGAGGAAAAATTGCTATAGGGACTTGCTACTTTTGGGAAATCTACCTAGTAGACTTGTAGCATAAGAATTTTCAAAGCTTGACTCAGTGTCCTTCCATACAAATTGCTAATTTATTTTTTCTCATGAGGACTACAGAACAGAATCATAGGAAATGCCCAACACTTACCGCTGGACCCTCGATGCCAGGAAGACCTGTTGCTCCTCTTTCACCTTGCATGCCTCGTGGTCCAGGGGGCCCTCTGGATCCTTCTACTCCAGGCAACCCACGTGATCCTTCAGGTCCTCTTAAACCAGGTTCTCCAGGGCTACCCACCTAAGAGTAAGTGAGGCAATGTAATCCTAAATCCACTTTTTAAAAAGAAGTTTTGATTAATTTTATTTTCATTCAACTATCAAGTATTTGTCCTTTTTTTGTCTCCACCATTTAAAGAAAAAAAAAAGAGGAAAAACAAAATTCTTTAGCAAACATGCATAGTTAATCAAAACAAATCTCAAAGTTGACTGTGTCCAAAAATTTTTCTCATTCCGAAGGTTAGTCCATCACCTCTTTGTCTGGAGATGGGCAGCCTCTAAAATCATGATTTGTCATTGTGTTAATCAAGGTCCTTAATTGTTTCAAGTTAAATACTGTTATTGAAGTTATTGACTTTCCTTTCTATTACTAATGTAAGAATTTTGAAGTTCTACTCCAATGTCTCATCACAGCAGAGAAATGACTGTGAGTTCTCAGAGTCTGTTCCAGCAAAGTACAAGGCCTGGCAGGTCCTATTAAACTGGAAAGACTCCAGCTATGGCACTGTATGTGGGCTCTATATCATACAGTCAAGGCATAGACAAGGGAAGTGTCTTGTCCTATGCAGCTCATAAGAGAAGGGCAGGATTTAAATTCAGGTCCTCTGATTCTAAATCCAATTCTCTTTCTCTCATATTAGAGTTCTAAGTTCAAAGTTTCTCATCAACGGATTGGTCATAGGGTGATGATTTCTTGGCAACTCCCAAAGACTACCTAATAATAGTAATATTGAAATCTCACTTTCAGGTTTGTAAAATATATTACATGTTATCCTCACAACAACTCTGTGTGCTGTGAGATAGATACTGTTAGGATCACAGATGAAGAAACTGAAGCTAGGGGAAGCTATGTGATTTGCCCAGGATATACAGCTAATAAATGACTGGAGCACAATTTAAATTTCCATCTTCCTGGGTCCAAGCCCAGTCTTCTGTCCACTGCAAAACTTAGATTCCAAATCAAATACTATCTGTGTCAAAAATAATTATACATATTGATGATGCTAAATTTGTTCATTCTTTTTTTATTCCCCACTTCTTGGAAGGGAAGTTGTATTTCCCCTTAGCCATTCTATACTTAGCACTTATTATCTGCTAGTGTGCTAAGTGTTCAGGATACAAAAGGAGATAAAATATAGTTATGAAAGACACAATCTAATGGATCATAGGAATTGAAGTGGTAAAATTTAGAGCTGAAAGAGATTTTAGAGATCCCCTAGTCCAACACCCTTTTACTTTAGAGATGAGAAAAACAATGTTCAAAGTCACCTAGGAAAGTAGTAAAGTGGCAAAACCACAACTGACTTATGGTTCTCTGACCCCAAGATCCAGAATTCTCTCCACCAAAACACAAATCAACTAGAGTCCTCTAGGTAGCACCAGTCTTGGGCTCAGGAAAAACTAAATCTAAGTCTGGTCATAGCCACTTATTACTAATATGACCCTATTACTATATGACCCTAAAATGCAAGTCACTGAACTTGGATCTGCCCCAGTTTACTCCTTTGTAAAAAAGGGATAATAACCACCCTATACTTCTTAGAGTTGTTATGCAGATCAAACATGATAACATTTGTAAAGTACTTAAAAGAGCATCCAGAACAATAAGAACTTTATAAATACTTGTTTCCTTCCCTCTATCATTAAATAAAGTATATGATATCCATCTACAACTCATCAATATCTTGGACTTCTAGTTGGGAGTTAAAAGATAGAATGCCATTTCTTGTCTGTATATCTCAAACAATTAAAAATGCTATGGCATTTTAACTATTAAGATATATAAAAAAGTAAATGAAATATTATAAGATGCTTTTTTTGCTTTTTGTACCCCATTTCCTTACCATATATTATCCTTATTATTATAGATATTATAGCACCACATAGATTATGACAGCACTAAATCCAGGAGAATTGTCTAAGTAATTTCCTGGCAGTAAATTCAACACTGAAGAAGTATTGTTAATTGTTTTAGGTAACAAAAAAAGACATTTAGTACAGCTGCTGGATTGTCACAACAGAATGATGTGTAGTCAAAACCAGAAAGATAATTTCAGGGAAAGAAATGACCATTAAGTTCCTATAATATCCTTTGGAGAATATGAGGGAACCAACAATATCCATGGGAAAAAAGTGAGATAATAAAATTAATTATTGCATTTTGTTCAACTGCATCCAACTCTTCATGACACCATTTGGGGTTTTCTAGGCAAAGATACAACTGTGGCTTTCCATTTCGTTCTTCAGCTCATTTTACATATGAAGAAACTAAGGCAAACAAGGTTAAGTGATTTGCCCAAGGTCACCTAACTTGTGTCTGAGACTAGAAGCAAAATAAGTCTTCCTAACTCCAGGTCTCATATGTTATACATTGCACCTTCTAGCTGTCAATTGTCACATAAAAGAGGTTAAAATAAGGGAACACAATGATATACTTTAACTAAGTATTGAAGAAGTTAAAAACAAACAATCATTGGAAGACTGAAAATGAAAAAAGACCTTATTTTACAAATGAGGAAAGGTGAGAGACTTCCCAAGGTCATATTGGAGATAAATGGAAGAACTAGAATTTGAACCCATATCCTGTAACTACAAATTCAGCTGCACAAGAACCACTTATTTTCTTAAACAAAAGTCACATATATAAAGGAAGTTGAAATTTATATTAAAAATGCACTCCTAAAAGCATTCCCCATAATGCACATCTAAAGATCATTTCTAATAAAAATAGACTAAATTCATATTTTGTCAAGCTTTCTCTGGTGGTATTTGTGGCAGAAGCAGCGACAATGTACTACTGTTTGCAGAATATGAATTAGAGGATAAAAGAACAGAAGGCTGCAAAAGAATATTAATGTTCAAGAAAAGCATGCTTATAAAAACAGCATATTCCTGGCTCTGTTTCATGAATTTAACATTATCTAAGAAAGAGCTAATTTCTTGAAAGCAAAAAAAAAAAGAAAGAAATTTTAGACTAAGGAGGAAAAAACAGGACATAAGTCAACATAATTTACTACCTTACATGCAAATACAACTCAGTAAATGTTTATTTTTGTCATTCCTTATTTATAAAGGGTTGGCCTACATCTAAGCCTGTCTGCCAAAAAAATACCCCTCTAGGAAAACTGTGGTACAAAGGATTTGATGTGAGACAAAAGGAAACTAAGAAGAACTAAGGAAATTCTACAGAAGGCTAATAAATTCCCAGAAGCACCTGAAATGACCCAGGTTGATTGAAGGTTAACAGCTGCAAAGAAACCAGAAGTAACCTACTGCAATATGCTATGATGTTCTTGAGGCACTTGGCAATAGAGGAGACAAATGCACTGAAGATGCATTGGAATCAGGACACAAGACATACTTTTTGCCCAAAAGAAATACAGAGTTGGGGCAGTCTACCTGGAAAGAGCTGGCTTAGGGGGAAAAAAAAAGCTACAGTCATGGATCAAGGATAGAGCAATAGTACTAAAACTTTAGATTAGAATGTTCCAAGGATGTTGAAATGGAACAAGAGTGGCAAAGTTTTTAGTTCACACTTCTGCCAAGGACTACCTTGGGTTACAGGGAAGGGGGGGGGGGGAGGACAGGACAGGATGTGTTTCATTACCAATTCCTGGCCCAATTTAGGATAAGGAGCAAATCCTAGTTCACAGTTTCTCATCAGTAACTTATAAATGGCATTTAAAGAAATTTAAATTTAAAAACAATGTAATCATCCTCTTTCTTCTTACTATTGACCAATCTACAGCTATTTAGACCAACTCAATAATTTAAGACCTTAGAGTCAATATGACCCTGAGTATTCTTTCCACTTATACATATGGAAAAAGGATTTTCTTCACTCCAAAACACCGTGAAGATTTTGTTTACCTATTTTCCTGACCTATATCATGTATTTGACATAGTATAACTAAGTGACCCAGTGGATAGCATACCAGACCTGGAATCAGAAAGACCTAAGTTTAAATTTTGCCTCATAATAATTGTGTCACCTTGGCTAGTAACTTTATCACTTCCTGCCTCTGTTATCATCTTTAAAAATAGAGCACTAAAGAGGTGCTGTAAAGGGGAAAATGCAATAATATTGGTGATGGGGTTTTGCAAAAAGTTGAAAGTACCATAAAATGTTAATTATTACTATTACTTCAAGAGTTTCTGATCATAATGCCCTTTGACCATTAAAAATCTTAAATAGGAGTATGTATGTATGTCTCTCTCTTTCACACACACACACACACACACACACACACACACACACATACATACACACACATAATGTAGGTATCACAAGTGACAAAAAAAAAAAGAATTGTTTGGTCAGCTACCTACTGAGTGTTCAATGAGTAGGCAGAGCTTCAAATAGAAATTTCCCCTCATTTCTCAATGGTCTGAACCATTCAAAAAAAAAAAAAATAACTACCTTAGCACGAGGAAAAAAGATGAAAGTCCCCCGTCTCAAATAAGTTTAATGGGCTTTCTTTAGCTAACATATTCTTCCATCATGACTATCATGTCCCAACACATAGGAAATTACAAAAACCAAAGAAACATTTTTCAATCTTATTAATTAGTAAGGAAATTATAATAAAATACTCTGCAATCAATACAATTTCATTTTTTTTAAATGACCAATTTGAGCAGATAATTGGAAAATATACTGCCACTTAAAGGTGATTGTCATTCCTAAAGAAATACAAAGACTGTCCTTTAACAGAGTAACTTCCAAAGTTAAATGTGCTTCCATAATGGTAAAAGTTTTCTATTGATTCAATCTATTATTTAAATAAATTAGTAAATTTGTTTCTTCATTTACTTGGAGGCAAGTTCTTGAAGGATTGATGGTTAGAGATGGATTTCATAAAGTTGAATAATTCAGAGATTATACAATTTTATTGATTTTTTTTATAATATTACTCTTCATCATACTTACAGATCCCTTTGGGCCTGGCAATCCTATATCTCCCTAAATCAATAAAACAAAATTATATTAGAACAATGTATTCACAGTTGAGATAATTTGCTTAAAACTTGCCAAACTGGATTGTATTATTGAAATGTTAGAGAAAATATGATCAAATTAATAAAAGTATAATGTCATAAGATCTAAAAATATCATTAAAAGTTCTAGTGCCTTATAAAAATTGCAAAGCCTATTTTATTTTATTACTCTTGGTTATGCTTTTAAAAATCTACCTCACTTAATATGGTTTTCTTTCATAATTCAAAAAAAGTGAATATGGAAATGTCCCAACAGTGATAATGTCACCTAATAGGAAAGACATGTTCATTTAAAGTTGTCACTCACCACTTAATCAGCACTGGAAAACAAATAGAATTAATTCTTTTTGCCTAGAAATGAATATCTGTGTCTGAGAGAAAAATAAGGGGAAGCTTTTTTTTTTCCAAATTTACCTGACTATAGGAAACATTTTGTTAAATTGGGCATTACATTTAAATTAAAACTTATCTCCAAAATCAAGTAGAAAATCAAATCCCAGTTGTGATAGTTTTATACACTCCAAATAAGTTTTTAAAAATAATTTATGAGAAATGTACCCATCTTGCTTTAAAAAAAGAAAGATATCAAAATAAAAACTTCTCCAGATTATTTCTTTAATTTATCCTGCTTCAATAGCATATAAATGATTAAATAGTTCTCCAAATAATTTCCTAAGATTATCCAATCCACTAGGGTTAATTGCTTGCAAACTTCAAAACCTGAGAACTCCCATGATATCTATCTGTCTCAGATGGAAATAGTATTCCTTCTTTCCAACATACTTTCTCATTGGCAGGAACTATTAATGATTCTTGGGCATACCAAGACATTGGAGAATTACTTATAGATCTGAATGCAAATCTTCTTTTCCTGTGAATGTGCATCATCTAGAGATAAGTACTTTTTTGTCCCCAAAAGATAGAGTAGAGAGGGTAGATCCACAAAAAATTAGAAACTAGAGAATTTTTCCCTTACTCCACCTAGACATTTTCACATATAACAGAAGTGAGTTTATAAACAAGATAGTCCACATTTTTAGACGTCATTGAAGAGAATAAATTTCAATTCAAAAATAAGCAAAAAATTTTTAAAAAACTAAGGAAAACAAGTCAAAAATATTTATAACATTTGGATAGAGATAACTTTAAAACAGAAATGAAATAAGAATGCCTTACTAATTCTCCTTTTCCTCCTGCTTCACCTTCTTCACCAGCACGACCCTAAAATTAAGGCAAAAAGTTCACATTATTTCTGTCATAGTTTAGTTTCAATCATCTCTCCAAACAAGTGACTATTTTCTGAATGCCTACTATGGACTTGTGTTTCTGCTGAGCATTGCACAAGTCAAAGAAAAATATTTGTGTCTGCCCTCCAGGGGCTTACAGTCTATTTGGAAGGGAGGCTAACTCAAATCAGCTAACAGCTTCAGGGAGAATTCAAAAAGGTTTGGTCTGAATTTCATTTGGACTTCTGGATTAATCATTAGAATCCTTGGCTTGTTTATTGGGAAGATTTGAAGGAATGTTCTTTCCAATGGATGAGGAACCCAAGAGGAAAAAATTGAATTTATCTAGGTGATGACCTCAGTGTGATGCTTAAATGACCAAAGATAAACCAATTTGGAGGATAGAGGCAGAGAGGTGCCTTTTCAGAGAAAAATCATGTGCAGATCCAGAAGAAGAACCATGATAAACAGTAGACTGTATAGCTAGGGACAAAAAATTTAAAAAATTTTCACCTAGGGAAAGAGGTCACTTTATCTAAGTCACATTCATACAATTATAACCACATAGAGTGTTCAATGAAATATCACGATGAAAAAAATTATAAGACTCACTTGCTCTCCTTTTGGACCAGGCTCACCAACTGAACCCTATAATAAAGACATAGTGATATTGTCTCAGAATTTGGAACTTGAGGTGATATCATTTTTTAAAAAAAAATACTTAAAAAATAGGATTTAAACAAGTCCCCGTGTATACAATAATAGAGAAAGATAAAAGAATAACAGCTTCCTATCATCTATATGGGGCCAGAGGACAGCCAACTAATTCATTAACATTACACATAAATACTACATGCAAGACAGCAAGAGCTAGACGTATGAATAGATTCTCTGCCCTTGAGAAGATTACACTCCTACTACTATTGCAAATGCTTTAGAATGTAATTTGGAGAGTGTGACGCTCTGGAGCCAACCTGAACCAGTTTGAAAGTCTATTGTTGAATTTTCAGTTTGAGTTTTCACATCTTGGAAATTAGCAAAAAGTTACAAAGCAAGTCTTGTTTTGGTGATCATCTAGTTTTAAGAAATGAAGAAATGCCAGCCACACTAGTTTTTGTTCAGAGAGCTAGTTTAGTCAGCTTCTCTGACTTCTTTCATTCCTACGCCTTCGGAACATTGTTATGGTAGCTATAGAGAAAATGGACTTAAGACATGATAGACTGAAAGGTGACTTTCTAAGCTAACCTTGACAAAAGACAAGGATTCTAAGAAACAGTGATAAGGAAGTTCATTCTAAGCATTAAGGAATAGTTTTTGAAAATGTAAAGAGGTAGAAGATGAGTGTTAAGGTTCAAAAAAGATAAAAGTTTATAGACTGAACAGAAAATTTGGGTTGCATTGTATGCACTAAGACCAGAAGATAGTTGGAGTCACCTTGTAGAGAGTCTAAGAAAATTCTATATAATTTATAATTCTATATAATTTATCTCATTTCCAATGGAGAGTCAAGGAAAGTTTTTTTTAAACAGGAGACTGCTTTGGTCAGACCTGTGCCTTAGAAATATTATTATGGTAGCTACAGAGAAAGTGGATTTAAGACATGATAGACTGAAAGTCCAGAGATGAGTAGATGGGTAAGGATCTGAGATCCTTACTAAAGAAGGAAGGTATTAGGAACAAGGCATCCTGAGATAGTAACATAGGATAGTGGCAAAAGCATTAGAGTGGAGATCAATAACATTCAAAAAATGGAGATGTAAATACCTGTTCTGCCATTTCCATTTAAGAAACCTTGACCTCTCTAAATTTCAGTATTTTATCTAATAAATGAGGGTGTTAGACTAGATGTCCTCTCTAAGGTTCCTTCTTGCTCTAAATTCTAAATCCAAGTACTATCTGAAGCATATAGTGACTTAGGCAGTAGATGGGTCAGTAGATAGAGTTCTGGGCTAGAATTGTGAAAACACCTATTCCTGAGATGAAGTCTGACCTCAGACACTTTCTAGTTGTGTGACCCTGGGCAAGTCACTTAACCCTGTTTGCCTCAATTTTCTCATATGTAAAATGAGCTGAAGAAAATGGCAAACCACTCCAATATCTTTGCCAAAAACAACAACAAAGCAAAAAAAAAAAACCCCACCAAAATAAGAGTCACAAAGAATTGGACATGGTTGAAAATTGACTAAACAGAAACGAACTTAGGGTTCAGTGGAATAAAAAAATACTAAATTCTTCTTTTTCTTGGGATCTCTATTTCCTGAGACCCTGGCCCCAGTTGCTAGTCTTCCCTCTCAAGAGATGAACTTCACATCTGTGGCATGTGTGTGTATATATATTTACGCACATGTGAAAACATATATATATATATATATATATATACAAAACCTGTGATATGTGTTTATGTGTGCATATATATTAATATTTATACACTTATAATTTTACACTCATACACATATATTCTTCTCTCCAACTGAATGTAAACTTCTGGAGGGCAAGAATTGTTTTCCTTCTTCCTTTGTATCCTCCACACCCAATTCAATGCTGGCCCCAGAATAAACGTGTGCTTAACTGATTTAAATGGAAAATGAGACATTATGACGTAATGCAAATAACATAAAGAAAGATACCTGGTTTTCAGTGCCTGCTTTGATAATGACTAGCTTTGTAAGCTGGGGAAAAATCATTTGACCCTTCTGGGCTTTGGTTTCTAGATTTGTAAATGAGAAAGATAGGGCTATGGTTCCATGATTTCAAAGATCCTTTCCACTTCCAATGATCAGTAAATTGATGATCACAAACTGAATTTCCTTTCTCCACCCATAATTCTTTTTCTCTTTGAACAATAAACAGTTATCAGCTGGAGAGAATTTTTGTTTTGTTTTTTCACAATTTAAATTTAGAGGTCACATAATCCAACTTCCTCAGGCAACAGATACAGAAGATGAATCTCCCTCCTTCTTCCCACAGTACTATATTACATCATAGTAAAGAGACTTTGCTTTGTAAGTGACTGAACTATATCCTAGGGAAATTCTTCATTTGCCTGAAACAAGCCTCCTATTTAGTCCATGGAGCCTCTGAATAACCATTTGTTAGCTTATAAAATGCAGTAAATGCCCAATGACAAAGTAACCTCTTTACCATCTGAATCCTTACCCTGTCGCCTTTCAGTCCAGGGAGTCCAGGGGGACCAGGCAAACCTGGAAGGCCTGGGCTGCCAAGAGGACCCTGTTGTAAATCATCAAACAAAAAGTCAATGTAATAGCTAATACTCCAAGCTTACAGTCCCACCAGCCAATATGTGGCCTAACTGGCTTTGCCATTTCCTGAAGAAAATATAAGCCAGGTATCTAACTTTCCTGCTGTAAGCAGCCCGTCCTTCATGGTTTTTTTTTTTCCTCCTGAGATCACCAATTCCCTTGGTTTATATTCCTCTATAACAGTGGGCTCTTTCAGCTTAGGCTTCTGCAAAGCAGTATCCCCTCTTTACTGTGTAAATAAGCAGTGTAGATGTTTTAAAAGAGAGCATTCATGCATCAGACTCCTGAATTCCAGTTAGCCACAACCCAAATGTGGAACCTGATGTTTCCCACCATTTCAGAACGCATGTCCCAGGCTGCAGCTATTAACATGCCTCCCTGCAAGTGGGGCCTAGATGGCATTTTAAGTTGTGCTATTTCAAATATTGCTACCTTTCCTTTCCAGGCATTCACAAAGTAATGAAAAAGAAGTGTGGTTTATCAATGACTTCTCCTATATTGTTTCCCTCTCCTTTTCTATACTTGATACACCCATTTCTTTTCTAATCGTCTGAATTAGAGAAAGTAATAGAAACAGCTGAAAAATAATTTTTTTTAAAAAAAAAGCATCACTTACCAATTTACCTGGTGATCCTGGAGCACCACTAGGTCCTAATTCTCCTCTGCTACCCTAAAAAGAGATAAATGTAATTATCATGAAAGAAGCCTTTTTCCAAGTTCAAGCTTCATGAAGATTTAAGTAAAATAACAATCAACTCAAAATCATTTTTATTAAAAATTGAATTCATCACAGTAGCATCTCCTTCCTTAGATCATCAGAAATCATATTGATTCAATTAAATTTGATGCAAGTCAATTAAACAAACATTTAACAAACACCTACTATGAGGAAGCATGGTAGCTGCAAAAAATATAATAACAAAAACAAAACAACGGTTGCCCTCTGGGATCTTAAATTCTCTTCCAGGAAGAAAAAAAAATGTATCTACAATAAGACTTTTTAGAAACTGGATCTGAGATTCATCAAACTGGGAACCCTGATAAAGAATTTACTCTACCACTTTCTTGGTAGATACAGATAAGAAAATATAAAAACATAAATGAAAGTTATATACAAAGTAATTGAGGGGCACAGTGGATAGAGCACGGACCCTGGAGTCACAAGTACTGGAGTTCATATCCGGCCTCAGACACTTAATAATTGCCTAGCCGTGTGGCCTTGGGCAAGCCACTTAACCCCCCTGCCTCAAAAATAATTGAGCAAGGGGACAGCACTAATAAGAGGAGGAGCTAAGGAATTATTGATTTTCATATTACCAAAAATACCCAAACCATTCAGTAATGAGAAACTCTTTTGATGAATATAAACCCAGAAAAGATATTATTGTGGAATTTTCCTCTATTAAGGCCAATATGAACCTCTCTAAGACTCAGTAGAGGAAAAAAACAGAGTTGCCTGAAGTCATGGAGATTGTGATTGACAGTCATTCTATTAATCATTAGAAGAAGAAATCAATGAAAACTAGAACTATTTATTGATTATAATGATACTCCAGGCTATAATAAATATTTCAACAATAGTATTGTGTATAGGGCACCTAGGTAATACAATAGATACAGTCTGGAGTCAGGAAGACTTGAGTTCAAATTTGAACTTAGATGCTTTACTGGAAGTATGACTCTGGGCAAATCACTTAACTGTTCATCTCAGTTTTCTCATCTGTAAAAATGAGCTGGAAAAGGAAACAGCTAAACAACAGAAGTCCTGTGTATGTGTATAAATAAATATGTATGTATTGTGTACATGCACAAAAACATACATATATGTGCCCATGTACATATATATGCGATCATATATCTTCAGCATCTAAACACAGATTAGAGATTTAAAAAACATTTAAAAATCAAAATCTAGCAACAATCCTGAAGCTCAAAAGGGTAGTAAAAAAGAACCCTACCATCAAAAGATTTTGTCTTTAAATTTCCTTTTATACTCTAAAATATACAATGTATAGACATATAAAATGAAATATAGTTCCTTGGTCTGCTGGTTATTTTTGTTCCCTTTTAAAAATTTAATGATGTAAGGAGACTTCAGGAACTATAGGAAAGAAAATACTGTGCTTTCATTCTGAAAAAAAATAACATGATACAAAACTGAAAACTCTTTAAGAGCAGAGACCACATGGAACCAAGTTTCCCCAGGTGGTACAGAAATGCTTTGCATTCTGGTTTTTTTTTTTTTTTTTCTATTACTGAGATAAGAGACAATGAGGCATATAGGTAGAGAGCTAACTTTGAAGTTTCATATTTCTATTTTATTTTTATTTAGATTTTTCAAGGCAATGGGATTAAGTGGCTTGCCCAAGGCCACACGGCTAGGTAATTATTAAGTGTCTGAGGTCGGATTTGAACCCAGGTGCTCCTGACTCCAGGGCCGGCGCTCTATCCACTGCGCCACCTAGCCACCCTGAAGTTTCATATTTCTAGGTTCAAATCCTGCTTCTGAAATATACTGACTTTGTGACTGGCTGGATCTGGTGACTGTGACTGGGTCTCTTAACCTCTCTCTAAGACTTTTAAAGAGATAAAAAGATTCAGATCTCTCTAGGTAGAACAATTTGCTCATCAGTGAAATCACATGTCCTGTTTAAAAAAAAAAACCTAGTCACAGTTAATTATGTTAAACACTGAAACTTCAAGAAATAATTAAAATCCAGATTGAGATACTTTTTCTTTATCTTATTTTTTGGGGGGTTTGTTACCTGTGATATTCTTTCACAGTATTACTTAGATGAGAAATGTGTTTTGCATGACTTTACATATTAAATTGCTTACTTTCTCAAGGAGGTGGCTAGGGAAGGGAAGGAGAGAATTTGAAAAAATTTGAAAAAACACTAAAATTGGGAAAAATAAAATATTACATTAAAAAAATGTTTGTATTCTTTAAAAATCTAATATTCGAGGGGCAGCTAGGTGGCACAGTGGATAGAGCACCGGCCCTGGAGTCAGGAGCACCTGGGTTCAAATCAGACCTCAGACACTTAATAATTACCTAGCCGTGTGGCCTTGGGCAAGCCACTTAACCCCATTTGCCTTGCGAAAACCTAAAAAAAAAAAAAAAAAAACTAACATTTGGGGCAAAAAGTGACTATCCTTTTTTGTGTTTTACAATATTTATAACTACTCAATAGCATCATTCTATTCTTCCTTACAAAACAGGCCTATATCTTACCATTGAATTATATTTCAGAAAAAAAAGAACAAAAAAAGTCTTTTAAGCAACATTAAAGTTTAAAACATTTCTGAAATTCAATAAGAATTCCTTATTGAACTGCAGTAGGCCCCAGATATATTATAATTTCAACATCAGATACACTGACATCTCAGAGACAGATAGTTTCATGAGCTTTATTGTCAGCTAAAAATACAACACTCTAATTTCTATTAAAACAACACTTCCAGTTAAGGAAACAAAGCAGCTGAATATCTAGAGTCAACTTCCCACTCACATCCTGCTTGCGTAACCATCTATATTCTCAACTACCTATTCAGCCAGAGCTGGCAAAGGTTTGCAGGTGAGGACTATCATCAGCTTGGGCCTTTTCTCCTTGGAGGGCCTGCACTGCAGATATGTGACTCTAGATGAAGAATTGGCTAATAAAAATGAGATATTTCCTGCATGCAGACTATGAATTTCAAGATTATATCCCCCTCCAAAGATTAGGTGCTTTTCTTCAAAGTTCAAGACTTCTTTTTTCCATGACACATACTATGGTGACTAATTCAAATAATTCTTGGGCAGAATTTGTGGCTTACAGCCTAAATAACATCATGCTAAAGTGAGCTTAACTGGAGAAAACAATTGCAGTGGATTAGTAATGAAAAATAATTTACAACACCAAAAGGGGAAAGTTCATTGCCTGGACCATACCCTGAGTCATTCACTTCTGAAGAACAGAACTCCCTCACTTTCATATCATAAATAAAAATGAATGATTCTTTTTTTCTTATAGTATTTTTTTTCAAGAATGTAACTAGGTAAAGGTTTTGTGGACCTCCATTTCTTTAAGGAGTTACATTATCATGAAAATCCAAATATTTTCTCTGACCCTGAAATCACATTCCCTCTTCTTTCAATCAGCCAATCAATATGCTAGGCACTGTCCTAATAAGTAGCTATATTTAAAAAAAGGCAACAAGTACCTGATCTCAAGGAGCTTAGATTAAATGGAGGAAACAGCCTGTAAGTAGATAGGTACAAACAAGATACATGTAGAAGAGATGGAAGGCAAGTAGGGTGGACAGCAAAGAACTGATGCTAAAGGTAGACTCTCAACTGAGTACTGAAGGAATAGAGATTCCAAAGCAGAGGTGTGGAGAGAGAACATTCCAGGAATAGGGAATACTATGAAAAGGAAGAGAAATTGGAGATGGAGTGGCATTTTTGAGGAATAACAAGGAGGTCATTGTTGCTAGATTTTAATCTCTGTATGTAGGAGAATAAAGAGTAAAAAAGACTTAAAAAGGTAGAATAAGGATAAATTTGGAAGGTCTTTAAAATCCAGATGATCTTATATTTGAACCTGGAGGTGATAGGAAGCCACTGCAGTTTATTGACTAGAAGTTGAACTGCTCAGACCTACACTTTAGGAAAATCACCTCCATCTGAGAAGAGGATAGACTAAAGCAGGGAGAAACTTAAGTAAGGAAGGTCAAATAGGAAGTCATTTTTATTGTTCAGATGAGAGGTGAGGGAGGCCTGAACAGAGGTAGTAGCTTTGTCTGTCCAAAGAAGAGAACAAAGAAATGTTGTGGAGAAAGAAATGATGAAACTTTGCAATATATTGGATGTCTTTTTCTTTTCTTGTCCCTAGAGGGAACAACTAGAAGCAATAAGGGAAGTTGTGAAGACACAAAATTCAAGCTTCATGTGAAAAACTTTATAATAATTAAAACTATACAAAAATTGGAATGGGATGCCTCAGGAGACAACGGGTTCTCTCCTTGGCCATTTTCAAGAAAAAGTTGGGTACAATGTAAAGGAAATTCTTTGAGATTTGAATTGGAGCAGATGGTCACTTAGGTCTCTCTCATCTTTGAAATTCAGTGACAAGAAAATAAGATCCATGAATTTATTAATGTTTGTCCCTCTGTTTATGCAAAAAGAGATTCTTAATGTTTTTTGGGTCATTGATCCCTGGGGTAATCTGGTGAAGCCCATGGACTCCTCAGAATAACAGTTTTAAATGCATAAAGTAAAATATATAGTATTGCAAAGGAAACCAGTAATACTAGAATGCAGTTATAAAAAATTATTTCAAACAAGTTCAGGGACCACAGATCAAGAAGATGCTTTTAGAGACTGTAAGACTTCTCCCTTTCTTTTCAATTTCATTCTGTAAGTCCTAGACTAATGAATTTTTAGGCAAGTCAAAAGTAATATATTTGCCAAATGAAGAAATAATTATTTTTCAAACAATGATCCAACAGAAATAAAGATTTATTTGGTGTTGGGGGAATAGGTGATTCTGGGACCAGGTTTTATGGTTTCTGCTTTAGTCTGAAAATAATCAGATTTTTTTCCTCTATGATCTGTTATTTCACTATAAGAACTAATGAAAGTATATTAGTATGAGTGACAGGGATTCAAAATAGTAATCAGTGCAAGCACAGATTAAGCTAAACAAATTCCATGAGAAGAGTAATTAACTATGACACTGATGACAGGAACTGCAATGACAGAGCTGTTAATTAAAAGATAGAAGCTGCCACACATCAGGGAGCTGAGGCGATAACAATATTCTCAGATACACTGAGTTGGGAGTTGGAAGCTAATATTTTTCTTCCAAATTATATTCATTCCCATTTCTTCCGAACAGATCAACCATCACTGAAAAGGTGATGGGAGTTTCAATTTAGGATTCAGAACTGGAACGGATCTCAAAGGTCATGTAGTTCCATCCCCACTTTTGACAGATAAGGAATATGAGACCTAGTAATCTTAAGTGATTGAACAGAGACAAAACTTTGAGTGGAGACAAAACCCAAACCTGGGTCCTCTGACTCCTCAAAATCTCAGGGTTTTTTCCATTCTATTATCCAGAAACAACCTTCAACAGAAAGAACAGAGATTAAAGCAGAATCATAACACAATAAGAATGACTTGATGAAGGAACCTTTCAACCAAGTTAGCTCAAGTCTCTTTTAGGAAACATTTTCATAGTCTCTACTTCAGATGTCCCTGTCTCCAGTTTAGGGTTTACAATTATTCATACTCCTATATGAAAGGCACATTGTTTATTAGAAGAAAACACTTTTTATATCATTCTACATGGATAAAAACCATAAATGCTTTGAAAGCAGCAACTACGTTTTTTTTTTCTTTTCATTCCCAGTACCTAGCAAAGAAGAATGAAAGCTTCAATAATGTAGTAAGATACTGTAAGTATTTAATAAATGCATGTTGTTGCTTATCCTTTGTTTTGGATTTGCATGTGTATCATATATGAGAAAGATTTGCATAAAGCTGTCCGCCTTACTCTCTTCCAGTCACTGAAGTCCAGTAGCAAGACAAAAGTCAAGAAGACAATAAATGTTCATTGATTCAAAGGAAAGCTCCAAAAATTATAGAAGATTTTCCCTTTCACCTTCTTATGACACACCCACTAATAAAACATTTAAGGGCCAATGACGGAATCATCATCACAAACTTTTTGGAGAAGAGTAACCTATGGCTATGTCAGTTTGTTAGCTATAAGACACTATTTCAGCTACATTTCCATAATTGGTAATGCTGTATTATCACGATTAGATAGTAAATGGTCCTTAGGAAATGAACAGTCTTGCTCAATTTAAGCCTGCCAAATGTGCCTTGGTGAGCACAGATATGGGCCCTGTTGTAAGACTTGAGTCTATCAAAGAGAACTACTAAAGCATTCAATCATAATCAGGTTCGTCTCCTTCAACAGCATTCATCACTGAACAGCCTAAGCAGGTAACCTTTCTTACTAAATCAGAACCAGTTGTTCATTCAAGAAATCCATGCAGATAGAGATCATGGAACACAACTGTCATTTAAAATAGCAACCACAGGGCGGCTAGGTAGTGCAGTGGATGAAGCACCAGCCCTGGAGTCAGGAGTACCTGGGTTCAAATCCAGTCTCAGACACTTAATAATTACCTAGCTATGTGGCCTTGGGCAAGCCACTTAACCCCATTTGCCTTGCAAAAACCTAAAATAGCAACCACTTATCTCAGGGTAGTGTTTGTGAATGTTCATTTAACAATGTGCCTATTTATAAAATGGATCTATTACACTTGCACGACTTCAGGGAAAAGGAATATTCACTGACCTACATTATGGTTGCTAAGGTTATTTTATAAAATCTCCTTAACTTTTCATTGAAGAGGCCTTCATTATAAAGATCAAAGGGAATAGGTGAATAAAATTTAGAACTGGAAACTGACTTTAGAGGCCATTGTATACAGACCACTCCCTTTAAAGAGAAGAAAACTGAGGTTCAGAGAGATTAAAGGATTTTTCCTGGATCACATAATTAGATGCAATGTCTTCTTGATTCTAATTTCAGTTCTCTATACACTAAACCAGACATGTCAAATGCAGGTTGGTAAGTACCAGATTCAAATGTAATTGAGAAATATTTTCTACAGAATAAATACAAATACAATTTGCTGCTATTGTTCAGTCAGTCCAACTCTTCATGACCCCATGTGGGATTTTCTTGGCAAAGACACTATAGTGGTATTTCCTCTAGCTCATTTTACAGATGAGAAAACTTAGAGTTAAGTGATTTGCCCAGGGTCACATAACTAGTAAGTAACTAAGAACAGATTTGAACTCAAGAAGATGAGTCTTCCTGATTTTAGGAAGACACTGTGCCACCTACTTTGCTTAGAATATAACTACCCCAAAAAACATCAATAATGCGAACAATTTTTGTAGTCAATATATGACCCATAGATATCCTTAATTAATGGTTAGTAGTTTTAATGGTTTGGTGGACCCCCTTTCTATTTGAATCTGCTTCTACAGCAGTACACTGTGCTGTTGGGATAACGGACTGTTATTTACAGTTTAAAAAAAACAAACTCCTTTGGCTGAAAGATGTAAAAATATCTACAAATGCAACCACAGCTTTAAAATCTTGCTGATGTAAGAAGTAAAAAAATAGAGAATCATTTTATGTAATCTATATAATATGCTATATACTAAATGATTCTCTCTGGCCAAAGGAATACCAATTAACCCAGAAATTCAGCTACAGATCAATGCTTTTATAAACCTATTTTATGGGATTAAAAGTAGTTTTGCTAATTATTTTACTTTACCATTGTAAGGACTTATCTAGTTCTGATTTAATTATAACTTGTGTGTGTGTCACAAGGATATAAAAGACCAATTCAATTTTATAGTTCTATTATATACTATAGACTATTATCTACTAAAGTCCTACTCTAATATTTTTCATGGCAGAGGTGACCCTGGGTTCCCAGTTAAGTGAGCCAGTAAAATTCAAACTCTAACAGGTCCTATGTTAACTTGGAAAGAGCATTGACTCTAGGGCAAAGGACCTAAATTCAAATCCTACCCTAAATCCTTCTGTGGCCTTGGGTCAATCATTTCATCTCCTGGGTCTCCTTTTCTTCATCCAGAAAGGGGAAATGATTGCTTAAATGATCTTTGAGATCCTTTCCAAATCAACTTCATGATACCAGATTATTAGATCTACTTCATAGAGGCTCATTCCAGATTGATTTCAAGGTCAAATTTTAAATTTTCAATCACACCAACTCTTAAAGTTCCCCTATTAAGATCTACAGTAGGGTTCTTAACATTTTTTGTGCTGTGGCCCCTTCTGACAATTTAGTGAAGCCTTTGGACTCTTCTCAGGAAAATGTTTTTTAAATATATAAAATTATATATATATATATATATTATATTATATATATATGTATGTGTGTATGTACATATATATAATTTACAAAGGAAAACAATTCCAATCATTATAATATGTAGTTATCAAAATATTTTTTAAAACAAGATTATGGACCCTAGGTTAAGAGCCTCTGCTCTAGGGAGGTATGGGAGAGGAGTTATAATCACACCAGTGAAAGTGAAGACCTTTTGATATGTTGCAGTATTTTTAAATGATATTTCCTATCAGTGTTACATAAATTTTGAATTATGCCACATGATTTATTTGGAAAATTCATTGTATAGGAAGTCTATTTCTACAGTGAAGCAGGTTCAACTGTTTAGTTAAATCATTAGAACATTTTTTCAACAAATATTGCCTGAGCCTCTGACATGTATAGTTTCATTAAAAGTGCTGCAAGAGATACAAAGATGAATAGAACCTGATCTTTGCTTAAGAGAGTTTACAGTATAGTAGAAGGGATGACATATGAACAGATTACTTAATTTAAATTTTTAAAAAATAATAAATTATGAATGCCAACAGAAATGGTCAGGGGAAATATTATAGTCTTCCTTTGTATCCTCCATGCATGGAACAATACTTGGAACATAAGAGCTAAATAAATATTTTTGACTGACTGAAAAAAAGGTATTATGGGAGTTCAGAAAATGAGAAACCACTTATTGATGAAAAGGAAGATATATTAGGGGGAGAAGGGAAGAAGAGCATTAGAGATGACACTTGAGCTGGGCCTTGAACTATGGCTAAAATCTTGATAAATGGAGATAACAGTTAAGACATACTAAGCAGTAAAGATTAGCTTGAACAAAGAGTCAAGAAGGCAATAGCGTGTTTTTAAAGAATGGAAAATAGTACAATTTGACTAGCAGGTAGAATGTTGTATGTAAGCAAATAGTGGAGTGAGAGAGCTAAATAGGTAGTTTGAGATCAGTACATGGAGAACCTTGGCTACCAAGCCAAGAAGTTTATATCTTATTTTTCAGACCCATTGTTGGTTTTTGAGCATTGAAAGGAAAGAGAATAATGTTTTATGAAAATTCATCTGATAATTCATATATTTCATGAATTGAAGCAGAAAGAGACTGGAAGTGGGATGATTACTTGAGAGACTGTTACAATAGCCCAATGATTTGACCTGGGACAAATCACATGACTTCCTTGGGTCTCAGTTTCATTGTCATTAAATGAAAGATATTGGATTAGATTTCTAATAAGTTCCTTTCTAAGATTCTATCATCCTGTGATCTATGATCCTATTATGAGGAAGAAAAAAAGCAGCAAGAAAAATTTAAAATATGCAAAAGACAAGAAAAGACATGGTAATTTTGTTATAATCTATTTAAATTCAATATACACTTTTAAAAACTTACTATGTGAAATAATTATTTTTTTCACAATCTCCTTTTTGTTCATAGTGTATTAAAATGTTTGTTTAGTGATGATTGTTAAGTTCATAAAAAAGAAGAAAAAATTAAATTTAATAGAAATTTGAATTAGTATAGTAGTTGTGGGGATTCATATCCAATATGGTGAAATAAATTATGTAATACTATCATGCTGAAGGAAAATGATGAAAATGGGAAGCTTTATGAATTAATATAAAACGAACAATCAGGACAATTTAAACTATAACAACATAATAAAACTATTTTGAGAGACTTGATCATTGGTCAGTTCAATGACCAATTATGATTTCAAAAGACTAATAACAAAAACTGATACCCTCCTTCTTGCACAGAGGACTTAATATGCAAAAATGAGACATATTTTTTGTTTTTGCTTAGTTATGCATGTTTGTTACAGAGATTTTTTTTTCCTTTTTTTCCCTGGGAGAGTGTAAATTTTATTATAAAAAAGAAAGGATAGATCCAAGAAACAGAAATAGGGCTGAAATGGTAAAGTGATGATTTAGATTTTAGGAGAGGAGAGATCAAAAGAAAGGGAAGAATTCAAGGATAACTACAACATTTCAGGCCTAGATAACCAGGAAAATAGCGGAGATATTAACAGAAAAAAAAAGATGGCATTTCTAAATAGATGAAAGTCCTAATCTTATACACACTCAGTTTCTTATATGATGGAATAAAGATAATAGAATGGAATATAAGAGATACTTAGAATCCTTAGAATTCCAGAAAACCTTCTATATTAATAATATGGCCTTCCTTTTAGCTAGAACCTGATAGGTTCTGATCAGAGGATATTCAAAGAAGAGATCCAAGAATGGGTTGGCAGAGTTAATTAATGTGAGGGATGAAGGAGGATATAATCCTGAAAACTGGCAGTCTGGTAGAGTCCAGATGACACACTTCTCTCAGAGGTAGAGATTCCATTCTCCTGCCATAGGAGGTTTGACATATGGCTGTTCTAATGAAGCATATGAATCATCACTCAATTAATTCAAGGAATGAGTAATAGAAATATCAGGTCTGAAGGGTTCCTATAATCTCCCCTCCAAATGTGGTGTTAATCACAATGCAAGAATTTGAAATCTTATGTTTAAAGTGAAGTTGTGAAGTCCCTACTCTGCCATTTATTAGACTTGCCCAGTTCATCAAAAAGTTTTGTGATATGCCCAGTGTCTGCCTCTACTTATGGATGTTTTAATTTTTGCAAAAAGAATTGAACTTTTTGAAAATGAATTGAATTATATGAAAGAAAAGATTCATATTATTGGTCTCATAAAATGAGTAATTCTAAAGAGTAATTGTAAATAGCTAAGGATTAATTTAAATTCTATAATATGTATTCATAATAACATCTTTGTGAATGAAGCATGGAAACTGACAGGATCTCTCATTTAGATGAAGAAACTGAGGGTCAGACAACTTTTAAGTAATTTACGAGTAGTTTTATATAAACATATATAGCTATATATGTTATATCTCCCAGGTCTTCTGTGTTACACTATTCCATGTTACCTATAAAAATCATTCTTTCTATAATCAAAGGAACTTTACACATTCTTCTAAGAACTTATTTCATTTCTCGAAAAAAAAATCTATTTCTCATTTCATCTGCTTGCATAATCAGGCAAACTCTGGGTGGAATAAGTCTATAGGTACAGAAAAAACAAGTTCTTACTGGTAGCCCCCGGGGTCCTCTTGGTCCAACTTCCCCTTGAGGTCCCTGTTGACCCTGTTTTCAAGATGATGGGTAAATAACAAGTTAGGAATAAATGATCTTTTGCCTCCTGGTGATAGAATTAATGAATTATGAAAAAGAGAAACAATATCTTACCGGTTTTCCTGAATTTCCCATAACACCGGGTACCCCAGGAGCACCTGTATTTCCCTATGAGTTAAAGATATACAAAATTCAATCAGAACTAATTATCCACTCAATAAATTCATTAACAAAACAAGAATGGAAGGAAAGCTTATATTTACTAGAATTAAATGGCATTAATTTGTTGATTAGTTCTCCAAAAATTAGGAAGTTTGCAGAGAACTATGGGATGCCACTGTTCTGCCCTTAGACATCCTAAGAATTCTGTAGCTAAACCCTGAGAATGATATTCTGCTTGCTAGATGCATTTAAAACATTAAAAAATGAAGGTTATAAACTAGACAGGAAATTTCATGGAATCTCCTTTTACAATGTCTTCCCACATTAGCCTTTTCTTTCATATTCTCCTCTACCACTGTTCTAGATAATGCACTTGTTTCCTAAAATCTATAATGCTACAACAGCCTTTTAAAGGTATCCCTTGCTCATAGTCTTTCCCCACTCAAGTCCAGCCTGCACACCTCTATAAGATTAATTTTCTTAATGTGATACTGTACTCTCTTTATTCCCCTACTGCAAAATCTTAATGGCTCTTCATTGCCAAGAGGATAAAGCAAAAATTCTTTAGCCTATGGCCCTTCAGTCTGCCTCAGCTTAATAATAATGATAATGGCTAATGTTTATATAATCCTTCAAGTTTTGAAAAGTACTTTCCATATTTATTATCTCATTTGATCCTCCTAATTCTATAATAACTGATTTTATATAGAATGGAATAAGTATAATGTCACATGTCATATGTTTTCTACTTATATATGTAAACATATACGACTATATATAGAGAGATAGAAGATCTTCATAACAACCTTGAAAGGCCTTTTTATTATTATTATTATTATTATTATTATTATTATTATTACTCCCATTTTACAGATAAAGAAACTGAAACTCAATGAGTTAAGTCAACAAGAATTTAATAATGTCATTTATTTATCAATATTAAGGTTGTGGCATTCCTATGGGTGCACAGCTAATAAGTATCTGAGGCACATTCAAATCTAGGTCTTTTTGGTACCAACTTCAATACTTTGTTCACTGTGCTGCATAGCTACCTCAGGCCTACCTTATCTCTGACCACACAAACCAAATTCCAATTATTACTAATAAGTATTATAATAACTCACATAGATAGAACTTTCATGACTATTTAAGAGTTGTCCCCAAGGGGCAGCTAGGTGGCACAGTGGATAGAGCATTGGCCCTGAAGTCAAGAGAACCTGAATTCAAATCTAGCCTCAGACACTTGATACTTATTAGCTGTGTGACCCTGGGCATGTCACTTAGCTCCACTGTCTTGCAAAAAACTAAAACCAAAAAAAGTTGCCCTCCCCTAACAACAAATCTATTGTGTATATCTAGAGTGTATAGATTTTATCCATTTTTCAGGGGAGGGAAACCAAGAAAGATAGAATGACTTGCCACCAAGCTAATAAATGGTAAAGCTGAGATTTGAATTTGTTTCCCAACAATAAATAGTCTAGGCTCTTTGCAATATGAAAGCTTTTATTTACAGCTTCCAAGTGCAGCTTGTGCCTTTTGGCTTTGCTTTTTCCCCTCACTCTCTAGGCCCATTCTACTCCCTCTGCCAAGTCAAACCATACCCAGACTTCAAGACACAGCTCAAGTCTCCTTCCTCTATATCCAGTTTCTTGCAACCCACTATGATCTTTCTCTCCACTTAATTATTACATAGAATTTGTCACCTAAATATTAAATCAAAAATTAAATTAATCAATGCTGTTTTGTAGTTTTTTAACTTGTATTTTAACTTATTATGTAGTTATTTAACTTTTAATATGATTATTTTATTTTTTGCTGTCTCCCCATCATAGATCTAGAGCTGGAAGATCTTAAAGATCATTTAGTCCAACTCCCTCATTTTCTTGATGTAGAAACTGAGGTTCAGTTAAGGGGTTAAGAACTTGCTCAAAGTCACCCAGGTAGAAAGTGGAAAAGCTAGGATTTGAACCAGTTTCAATGACTGAGTTCAATATTGCAAGTCCAGTGTTCTTTCCATTGTATCACATTGTCTTCCACCAGCTAGGAAGTTCTTAAAGACAGACCATGATATGATTCTTTTTATCTCCTTTAGCTCCCAGACTATTAATGGATTGTACTTGGTTATTGATAAGTAGTAAATACTTGGTTATGATGTTTCTTAAAGGAGTTAAGAGTTTGTACATATGAGGTTGTCTATATTGAATGAGTCCAGAGTCAATGTCCTAACTAGTGCTGACAGTAAAAAACAAGCATTATAATGTGTCTCTCAAGGACTTTAAAGGTCTGAGAGAAAGAATATATGCTTTCTATTCAAAAAGCTTTATGAAAATAAATAAATAAATGAAAGTTTAAAAAAAGCTTTATGAATATCTAGTGGGAGATTAGGGATAGTTGCACATGAGATTCTTACTTTCTCCAACCCTTGCCCTTTGTAAAACCTTAAAAAAAACTGAGGCATTCTATCTGTAACCCCCCAAAGACTAGAAACTTACCAATCATCATATGAAAATTTATAGCTAGCAATCTTTGGCTATTTAGGATACAAAATCACATTCTCCAGGAGAAAGGACCTGACATTTTTTATAATAAGGACTCATTCCATACCTCCCTTGAAGGCTTCTGATGAACCAGGGTAGTAGGTGGAAAACTGGCATGTCAACGCATCCAGGGCTTAGTGATAGATATAAATCATTGATTGGGAAGATCTACCACTAAATCCCAAGGAGAAGAGTGTAGACTCTGAGTCTGCAATCAACTAGTTAGGGGGTATGGAATGCAGTCACTGACTATTACAACCATTTGGTCCATGATATCTATAGAATTGAGCTTAATTGAACTCAAGAAAGGCTTTTCTGAACCTCTATATTAATTTCATTTATTCTAAATCTAATTCCAATAAATTTCTATATTGTACCATATTAATTATTCTGATACTTTTTTATTAATTCTTTTAAAATAGTTTTGAATGATACCTTATCAGTGTTTGGTAAAGCAGATAAGCATAAAATCTTCTATCCCTATAAATAGCTATTAGCCATTTTAATGATGTTCATTAGTACATAGTACTATAACTTAACAATTCTTTTCTTTTGATTGGAAATTGTACTGAACAATCTATTTCTCTCCTTTCACGATGTAAAAGGATGACATTTTCATTAGATGAGTACAAAAGTCAAAGGCAGCAAGCTTCTCTTCAAAATGTTTCTGTTCACACATCTGAGAAAGAGATTTCATTATCTTCTTCATTCCTTTAGCACTGTCTCTTATTTCTCCTCAATGTCAAATGCATTCAAGAAAGAGCTTTTACATTTTGCTAAGATACCTAACACTTTTGCTGTCTTTTTTTCTTTCAAATGTCTAATGTATCATAAAAGTCAGATTTTAGAATCTAAGTAGAAGAGAAAATATCTTTTCAATAAATAAAGAAATATTCAAGTATCTATACCTTTTCACCAGCAACACCTTTTGCACCAGGAGTTCCAGGCAAACCCTAAAAGAATGTACACAAAAAGTGATCAAATTATTGTCTGAAAAGGAATAAAAAACAATTCACACTTTTGAATATTTAACTATGTGATCCAATTTGTGCTACTTATTACAGCACTGCACAGGATGGCTATGGATGGCTATTCAAATTTCAAAGTGAATTCCTAAAGGTCTTCCAATAACACCTTATTATATTAGCTTTAGTCCTCCCTAATTGAAATATGGACTTGCTGCTATATTGAAGCAACCAGAAGTAGAGTGATTTCTATGATTTCAATATTTTATCTTTTCCCAGTTACATATAAAAACAATTTTTAACCTTCATTTTTTACAATTTTGAGTATCAAATTCTTTTCCACCTTTCATCCTCTCCTCCCTCATTGAGAAGACAACTTGATAAAGATTATACACACACAGTCATGCAAAACATTTCCATATTAGCCATATTGTGAAAGAAAACATAGATCAGAAAAAAACTAAGAAAAAAATAAAGATACAGGGGCAGCTAGGTGGCGCAGTGGATAGAGCACCGGCCCTGGAGTCAGGAGTACCTGAGTTCCAATCCAGTCTTAGACACTTAATAATTACCCAGCTGTGTGGCCTTGGGCAAGCCACTTAACCCCATTGCCTAGCAAAAACCTAAAAAAAAAAAAACATAATAATGATAACCTAGAAAAATGCCAGATTTGGAGAATCTAACTGTGGCACTGCCCTAACCTGATCCCCTTCTCCTGCCTGATATCTTTTCCTTTCTTTTCTGTCTCTTCTCTGGAATCTCTCTTATGTAGACCCTTCTGTTCTTAGAACCTTTCAATCTAGAAGTATTCACTTGGGTTTTTTTCTGATTAGTATCTCCCCACCAGTGACTTCAAAAGTGGGAAGTCAACTAGATTCATCTGGGCAGAACCCCTCCCTTCCCTGGAGACCCTGATCTCCAAGTTATTCTGAAGCAGAGAGTAAAGTTGACACCAAAATTTCTCTTCCAAGACCATTATGGATTTTTTTCCTACCATTATCTAATGACCACCATGCATAGAGCTCCTTGACAACATTCCTGTTTGCAATCCTTCTATGCCCTTCTCTATACTACTTTGAAGGTATCAGTACTGGCTTCACTGTGTGAGCTCAGCAGATTATGCTGGTTTTGAGACATCAGTCAAAGTGGACTTCTAGTATCCTTTGTTCCTTCCCTTGCCTCCCTGTCCTTATACCTTGATCCAAGGTTTCCAATGAAAACACATGTTGAAATCCCTTAAATGCACCATATAAAAGAGCTTATTGCTTTCAACATTGTTTGACCCATATAATTCTACCACGAATACCTTTTAGCTACAACAACCTAGACAATATTCCAAATAAGATATGATCCAAAACTCATTATTCTCACATTGCTTTTGCTTTCCACTCCCACCTTACAATCAAGAGCAACAGAATCTAACCAGAGGATGAGAGAAGGAAATAATCTTAATAATCGTAATAATCCCAGCATCAAGGTCAATGGAAGGAAAATATAGTGAGTTGATGAAAAATAAACATTTTATTTTTTTTAGATTTTGCAAGGCAATGGGGTTAAGTGGCTTGCCCAAGGCCACACGACTAGGTAATTATTAAGTGTCTGAGGCCAGATTTGAACTCAGGTACTCCTGACTCCAAGGCCAGTGCTCTATCCACTGCGCCACCTAGCCACCCCCTAAAAATAAACATTTTAAAGTAGAAATTTAAACATTAAAATATCCTAAAGAAACTACTCAAAATTTACAAAATGACATATTTTCTTTTTTTTTAGGTTGTTTTTTTTTTTTTTGCAAGGCAATGGGGTTAAGTGGCTTGCCCAAGGCCACACAGCTGGGTAATTATTAAGTGTCTGAGGCCGGATTTGAACCCAGGTACTCCTGACTCCAAGGCCAGTGCTTTATCCACTGCGCCACCTAACCGCCCAAAATGACATATTTTCAAAAAAAGGTTAATTCATGATTTTATCAGAAATTTGAGAATTAAACTTTTTTTTTGCTTATTAATGCATTTAGTTTAAAACATTTGATACCTACTATATGCAATGCTCTTGCCATATTGGAAACAAATACTTTAAAGGTTTTTCTCCAAAATATTGTTTTCTTTATACATGTTAAGGTCATGGATTGTTCCATTTTTTGTTCTTTTTGTTTTGTATTTTTACTGATATTTTATTTTTCCAAATACATGTTATGGAATTTTTTCTACATCCAACCATATGCCTGTGCATATTTTTAAGTTACAAAATTTCCTTCCACCCCCCTCCCCTCAGCAGCAGTCAGGTTAATATTGTACATAAACATTTGTGTTAAAAATGTTTAAAGAGTAGTCATTTTCGATATGAGGAATTAGGATTAAGGGAAAGAAATACATAAGAAATTTTTTTTTAGGTTTTTGCAAGGCAAATGGGGTTAAGTGGCTTGCCCAAGGCCACACAGCTAGGTAATTATTAAGTGTCTGAGACCAGATTTGAACCCAGTTACTCCTGACTCCAAGGCTGTTGCTTTATCCACTATGCCACCTAGCCACACCCAGAAATTTTTTTTTAAAAAAGTGAATGTAGTGTTCATCATATTCTGAAGAATTTTGCTTTGTTTTTATTTCTCTGTATGGGGATGGCATTGCCTATAGCTGGTCTAATAGGGTTGTCCTAGCTCTCTGAACTACTGGGAGTAGGGGAATTAAAAAATTATTTCTAAAGTTAATTGACAGAGAAATAAGCATTTTTGTTTTTATGGTTAACTTTTGATTTCATATAACCTTCATTCCCTAGTATGACTCTTCAACCTAAAAGACAGCCATTTTTTCTAACAAGGAATCCAAAATCAAGAGATAAAATACAAGTCTGATATTGTCACCCCCTAGCCAGTTCTTTAATTCTGTAAAGAAATCAAGGAGGCATATTCTCGTATTTCTCCCTTTCTAGTCAAGGTTGGTCATTTCAACTTCATAGCATTCAATTTTCTGTCTTTTTACTGTGTCCTTTTCATTTATACTATTGTAAGCATCATGCATATTGATCATTTTTATTCAAATTTTCCATATTTAATAATTTATTTAACTAGAATTTTAAAAAATAGATACTTACAGGAAGTCCCTGCCTTCCTATATCACCAGGAGGACCAGGTTTCCCAGGTTCACCCTAAAAAATAATTTTATATTATTGGATAAAATGTTACTTAAGTTATAATTTTATTATTTGGAAGATAATAAGAGCATATATATACATATATATATATATATATATACACATATATATATATTCTATGTATAAGAGACAGTGTTGCAAAGTGGGTAGGGAGTTGACTTAAGAGTCAGGTAGATTTAAGTCCAGTCTCTCTCTCTGGCACTCATTAGATGTATGACTTTGTGCACGTTTCAACCTCTCAGTGTTATAAATAACTATCTCAGTGACTAAAAGTTCTATAGAAGACATGAACCAGCAATGAAGGAGTTCATTAGAATATCGGGATTTCAGAAATCTCAGGTCCAATCCTCCCACTTGTCCTTATATCTCTATCATGTGTATGAGAGGAAACAAACATATTGTAAATTCATAGATTAGATATATAAAATAACACAGTGTGGTAAAATATCATATGACTCAAAATATTCTGTAGCCAGTTTTATCCCCCACTCTGTCTACTGTTAGTTATACATCATTTTTCAGTGTTATTGAAACCAAGCAAGCTTGCTACAATGACCAACGTTGTGGCTCTCCCACCATGGTTCGACTTTTTAAAAACAGTCACCTATATTGCCAATTGATTCAATCGGGCATCTACCTTTGATCCAGGCATTCCAGGAATTCCATCTCGACCATCTACCCCTGGCAAGCCCTGAAGACATAAAAATTATATATAGGAATTAGGAAAACAGGCTCTTTCTTTCTTTAACTATTTGCTAAATTCCAAAAACAATTTAGCGATTATTTTAAAAGAAATGAGCTTTCAAATAATGATAAAAATAGAATTATCATTGTTATAGCTAACAAGGCTATAACACCTTACAAGTATGGAAAGTGCCTCATATGAGTACATACATTCTCTCCTTTGGGACCTGGGAGGCCATTTATTCCTCTAGGACCCTGAATGCCCTGCAAAGGGAAAAAGAGAAAGAGGAAAAAAGTATTATACACAAGTAAGATACATATCTTATTATATTGTCAAAATATTATAGTTTTGTAGAAATAAAGGTTTTTTTGGTAAGTAGATGAGGGTATTTAGAACTTACTCTGTCGCCCTTGGGACCTGTTTCTCCAAGTGGTCCTCTTTGCCCTTGATCACCCTGAAAGAAATTCATTTCTTATTAATAATGCAAAGATTGTAGTCCTTTAAAAATAATATATCAGTATGCATATTGCATAATGTAGTTGTAATTTTGTCCCCATTGTTTTTCACATTGCCCTGGAATGAATCAATATTTTTAAAAAAATATTGATGGAAAATGAAATTGACTTGGCTATTAATGCTTCCTCACTGACTAAACTGAAAGATCACAACTTTGGTAGATTCTTTCTACATTTTCAAATATGTTCTTATGCATATCAAAACTTCAGATGACCTTAAAATAGGTCACTAAATGTGTGTACTATCAATATTTCTTGAGTAAAGTCAACTAAATATTTGGAAATTCAATCTTTTATGGAAAAAAGCATCTGGTTCAGGAAAAGATCTTTCATCCATATCACTTCAAGTGCTTTGGTTACATTTGTTGTGAACTAACATTGATATTGGGCTCTTGGACTATTAGTCATAACATGTACATGGTAATAACAATGTTTTAATAAAGATATGAAAATAATTCTTGTCAACTATTCTCAGTTTTTATACATAGTTTGGCATGGTGAAGAGACAGACATAATGAAGATCTAGGTTCAAGTATATAAACTTTGTGTGGCCCCCAGCAACTCATTTAAGCTCTCAGTTTACTAGATACCTCTCATAGACTAAACTGCAGAGAAGGTGTTGACCTGAATAGGTGGAGGAAATTCCCCCCCCCAGAATTCCCAAATACCAGTAGAATTACAGGCTCACTCTGTATCTCTGTATTTATCCTATATTTACTTTGAAGTATGTATAAATACAGTATATATATAACAACATAATAGATTTCTATTGATTCACCCACACTCTTTTGCCTAATCTTCCTTATGACCAATAGCTTGGTCTCTGCATTAAGGTAGAGAAATCACCAGTATACACAGAGCATGACAATCCTATGGTAATAATAATTATAATAACAAAATGATAGGAACACAGGCTCTTTGGCTATTTGGGAATTGAGTAATTATTTAAAAAGAGATAGACTTGTAAATAATAAAAATAAAATTATTATTATTTATTATTATAGCTAAGATGGCAATAATATTTTAAGATATGCAAAGTACTGCTTAATACTATCTCAATCAACTTGCCTTATGTTTCCTCACATAAGACCCTCATCTCCCACTCTACACCTTGGCTATTTCTTATGTCTGGAATGTTTTCCCTCCTCATCTCTCTTAGAACCCTTCCTTTCCTTCCATGCTCTGTTCCAAACCCAATGATGACCTTATATTCTATTTTAATATGCTTATATATGAACCTGCTATCTCCCCTTGCTAGACTGTTAGCCCTTTAACAGATTTTGTTTTACTTAGTAAAATTGCCTAGTATATCATGGACACTTAATAGATGCATGTTGGATGAAACGTAGAAAAATAATTGCAATATCTATCATTTCATCTCCTACTCTAATGAATAAAACAACAACACATTCCCCAAATTTGAAGAGTTAGCAACTTACAGGTGCACCAGGAAGACCCTGAGGCCCAGGCTCACCATCAAGGCCACGAGCTCCCTATAAAATAGAAAACAAGTGATAATAAGGTTCTTACATAAATAAAGCCAGACATTGCAATGAAAGATCAGTTATAATATATGATATGTTGTAAGAAAAAGACGAAAGGAATCATTTCAGAGAAACCTATATGAACTGATGCAGAGTAAATTGTGTAAAACCAGGAAAATGATTTATAGTATGCTATAAATACAAATGTCTTTGAAAGACTTAGAAACTCCACTCCATCCAATGACCAGCTACAGTTTCAGAAGTCTCATGATGAAATAAATATGTTATCTACCCTCAGACAGAGAGATGATGGACTCAAGTGCAGTTTGAAGCATGTTATTTTTGGGAGGGAGTTGGAACACAGCTAACATAAACAGTTGTTTTGCTTAACCATACATATTTATAATGGATTTTGCATTTCTTGCTTTCTCAATGTGAAGGAGGAGAAGGTAGGAGAGAATTAAGAACTTAAAAAAATAAAATAAAATTGGAAAAAATATTAAAGAAATTAAAAACATGTTTAAAAAGCAATGAAATGTCATTTTAACTTTCCCCAAAAATACATTTTTAAGGCTGACTTACCAACTTGGAAAATCAGGAAGTCCTTAGGCTAAGAGGTGCCTCTTATTGTATCTTTCCCCTAACATGAAGGTCCTTAAGTTTTTTTGTTCTTTTGTTTTTTAATGTAAGGGACTCTTGCAGTGTTGTGATATTCATATATCCCTTCTCATTTTTTAAATAGATAAGATAAAATGCATTGGATTACAAAGGAAATCAATTATATCAAAATACAGTTATCAAAGTAATGACTTTTTAATAGACTTCAGGTGAAGAACATCTTCCTAACAGTATTCACTAAGGAATATTCAGTTAAGCAGTTAGCACATTTATAATCAGTCCAAATTTATAGCTCCACCATGAAAAGCACTTTGAATGATAATACTGCTTTGCTCTGACATATCTATACAACTTTTAAGAATTTTTTTGTAAGTTAGTATTGCTATCCAGTCAAGGCTTTAATAATAATTATTATTATGATTATAACTATATACTAGATACTGTACTAAACTCTTTCTAATTATTATTTCAACTGACCTTCATAACAACCCTATGAGGTGGGTGAAACTACTATGCCCATTTTACAGAAGAGGAAACTGAGGCAAACATATGCTTAGGGTCACCTAGCTGAGTCTGAGACTGTATTTGAATTTATGTCTAATTCCAGACCCAGTGCTCTATTCACTATGCCTAGAAGATATATAATTAAATGAATTTTTTAGTATTTTGAGATTTAAATAACAACTGCTCTGAAGTCACATTCCCAGAGCATCTGGGCAAATCTGACAAGTGAGTCAAGCTCTGATAGGCATCGTAATAGCAGCTGCTTTGACTTCTGTTGCTACAGTTGCTTGCAGGCATTTCTGAGACTCCAAAATCTCTAATTACACCAGAAGTCAGAATCTGAGGCATGTGGCCTATTTTAGGCATGCCCTCAAAAATCCTTTCATTTGACTTTTCTGCTGCTCCCATTTTTAAATTTTAGCTCTTGCCAAAGGGAGCAGCATCCTTATTCATATTATTTTTTACATTGGATCCCCACCAAGAGATGGCAGTTAGATGGTATAGTGGAATGAAATGCTGGGCTTTAAGTCAGGAAGACCTAGCTTTCACTCCTGCCTCAGATACTAACTGCCTTGGATAAATTAACCCTTTCAACTTCAGTTTCTTTATCTGTAAAATGAAGATAATAATAGCACCTCCCAGACAGGTTGTAGTAAAAATCAAATGGGATCATGAATATAAAACACTGTCTGACCTGAAAGTATTATATAAAGCCAGATATTACTATTATTATAAAATTTATCTATATCTGTAAAACTAATAATCAGATCCCTCCTAACACAGGTTTATAATAGTTTATTTCAATTACTCCTTTAAAAGATAATTTCTGTCTTTTATTATCATTATCAGGGTGAAAATAATACTCTAAGGATAAATAATGCAATCTATTATTAAATATAAAAATATTAATTGATGTAATATGTATAAATATTTGTGAATATATTATATGTACATCACAAAATTCTTTGTATATTACTTGAAGAGATGTGGCATAGTACTTAGAAAGCATTGTGTCTGTAGTCAGAAGGCCTGCTTTTACCTCCTGCTTCAGAAACTTACACTAGCTGTGAGTTCTTTCACAAGTCAACTAAACTCTCAACAATCTCCTCCTTTGTAAAACAAAAGGGTTGGCCTGGATGATCTCTAACAGCCTACCCTATATAGAACAATGACTCTGTGATTCCCAAACATTATAATGCAGGGACTTCAAAATAAAAATAAAAAGGGAATTATGATTACCTTAGGAGCTTAAGGCAGGAGAGACAGCATAAGGATCAATATTGTTTATACAAAGCCTTAAAGTCAGCAAAGTGGAGCAGTGGATAGAGTATATCCCTTGAGTCAGGAGGAGCTAAGTTCAAAACCAGTCTCAGATAATCCAACCAATCACTTAAACCAGTTTGCCTCAATTTCCTCATTCATATTATGAGTTGTAGAAACAATAAATCTAAATGGGGTCATCAAAAGTCACACAACTGACTAAATAACAAGGTTCTATAAAGTACTGTATATACATTATTTCCTATTCTATTCTACCTGCTAGTAAGAGAAAACTAAAATTTGAATCACAAAAATAAGTGATTTGATGTTGAACTAAAAAGATGGCTTATCAGTTCTCACTACAAGGTTGAGGTTATTATTACCATTTTACAGATGGGGAAACTGAGGCAGGGACAAACCAAGTGACTTGCCTATGATATACAACTAGTGATTGAGACCTTCATGACTCCAAATCTAACAATGGAGCTACTAGACTACCTAGATTTACACATTTATGTAATACAAATAAAGAAAAAACTAATCTAATGCTGATAACTATCAAATTGATGAGAAACCTAGAAAGAGACAAAAGAGCAGTATGGAAGAGGCAATGGTAAGCATTTAGAAGTCACAATACCTTTACTATCACTCAAAACTAGTTTCAGGCCAATTGAATCTGAGGGAATCATTAAATTTACTGATCCTTAAGAATTAGGGAAGAATTAAATATTACTCTGTATTCCCTTACTCTGAAGAATTACCTGGGAATAATGAAATAGCCATTGTAATTCATCATACATTTTATATGATTATTATAGAATGTAAACATCTCAATGGCATCTCAATACATAGCACAGTATCTGGTGCATAGTAGCTGTTTAATAAATGCTTGGTGAGTTCAGTTGAATTGAATATCACAGAAAAGCAACACTGACCATAGTAAGGTAATTCTTGCATCAGAATTCATGACAGAAGGGTGGCTAGGTGGTGCAGTGGATAGAGCACTGGCCCTGAAGTCAGGAGTACCTGAGTTCAAAATCCCACCTCAGACACTTCATAATTAACTATCTGTGTGGCTTTGGGCAAGCCACTTAGCCCCATTTCCTTGCAAAAAAAAAAAAAAAAAGAATGCATGACAGAGACATTTCTATTGATAAAGACTAAAGTAAAGGACTTTTTTTTTTGTTCAAAAAGTACCAAGTGGAAGAAATTCTCAAATTAAAAAAACAATGCTTTGCTACTAACTAGCTTTGAGATTTGAGGCAAGTTAATCTGGCCTTCAATCTTTCCTCATTAATAAAATGAAGGGGTTGGATTTAATGACTTCAAGGTCTCTTACATCTCTGAGAGCCTATATTACCAATACTAATTAATTTTCTCTGTGAAGGATCATTTGTTTTAAGAGATGATTAGGATCCAAAAAAAGGGAAACCTCTGTAT